>NC_052489.1:21427925-21630297 GCF_009730915.1 Dioscorea cayenensis subsp. rotundata
GTGAGATATATATATATATATATACATTAAATATATATATATATGGATATTTTGGGTTAATTCACAAGGAGGGCAGTGTTCTTGCTGTCTTTAGCTTTACTTTTGTGCCTTCGGTATCCTTATCTACTTGGTTTCCGCCTCCTGCCCCTGCTTCATCTCGGCATTCTTCATGAGCAAAGAGGATCATAACTTGTCTCTATTGTGGCATATTGGGCCACCTTGCGCGTGATTGTTGGAAGAAGCAGTGTGGACTTCCACGCGTCACTTCCCCTAGTACTTCTCTACTTGCTCCACCTCTTCTTCACAAGTCTCCCTCTCCCCATACACATTCTGTACATGCCCCCGTAGATCAACAGCTGTTGGCGATGTTACGGTAGTTCCAGTAATCCCATCTAGCGGACTCTTCCCCTTCTATTTGTGATGCGCATTCCGCTCAAGTTACTCCATCTGCTTTAGGTAGTTTCTGTCCTCTCTAGCTTCTTGACTTTGGTGCTTCCCTTCACATGACCCCTGATATCACTCATCTTCACCAGTCTCATTCCCCATCTCACATCACCCATGTTCACACTGCTGATGGCACACTTCTTCCTGTTTTCTCTACTGGTAATCTCTTTTATAGTGCTTTCTCAGTCCCTTCGGTCTCTCATGTTCCTTGTTTATCCATGAATCTTATATTTGTTAGCCAGCTCATTGATTATGATTGTCAGGGTATCTTTGATCGTACCTCGTGTAGTGTGCAAGATCACAGTAAAGCGGTGATTGGAGCTGTCCGTCGTCATAATAGAGTTTATGCGTTAGATTCCCTTCATCTTCCATCTTCAGTTGGACCCGTTCAACACTGTTATACTACCGTTCAGTCTCATTATAAGTGCCATCATTGTCTTGGCCACTTATGTCCTTTTCATATGTCGTCCCTTGTTCATCATGGTGTTTTAGGACCTATCTCTCCTCCTTCGAGTCACTTCTCATCTTGATGGCTACTATCTCTCTCAGCAGTGTTACACTCGAGATCTACTTGCTCGCTCTTTTTTTGCTATGATACACACCTAATTCTCTACCTTTATCAAAACCTTTTGGTCTGACTCTGGCGGTGAGTACACCTCTCTTCCTTTCCCCAATCATTTGACCTTTTGCTTTTTTTTTTGCTATGATACACTCCTAGTTCTTCTCTTCCTTTTGATGTTGTCTGTTTTGGATATAACCTAGGTAAGCAGCTCTAATATCCTAATCCTTTGAGTGTGTCTCAGACTACTGCCCGAACTTATTCACTCTGATGTTTGGGGTCTCACTCCTTTTGTCTCTAAAGGTGGTCATCGCTATTATGTTCTTTTTATAGATGACTACACTCGCTTCACATGGCTTTATCTTATGCCTCACCGTAGCCAGTTATTGTCTATCTATCACTTCACTTTGTATCTCCCTGTCCATTATGCTTCCGCTAACACTAGCGTTTCAGATGTCCTTGAGCCAGATACCTACAAGGAAGCAGTTTGGTCACCTGAGTGACAGACTGCTATGTCAGAGAAGCTTAATGCCTTGACTCAGACTCACACATGGGATCTCATTCCCTTTCCTTCTCATGTTGTTCCCATCACTTGTTGTTGGATCTATAGGGTGAAGACTCATTTTGATGGATCTCTCGAGTGCTATAAAGCATGTTTGGTTGCTTATGGCTTTCAGAAAGAGTATAACAATGACTATGAGGAGACTTTTGCCCTAGTAGCCCACATGCACACTTTGTATACTTTGGTTGCTGTTGCGGTTGTTCGTGGGTGGGTCTTTCATCAGCTTGATGGGAAGAATGCTTTTCTTCACGGGGACTTGAAGGAGGAGGTTTACATGACTCCTCCTCCCGGCCTTTGAGTGCCTCCAGGGTTTTTTTGTCGCCTTCACCGTGCTCTTTATGGTCTCAAACAGGCTCCAAGGGCCTGGTTTGAGCGGTTCAGCACAGTAGTTGAGGCTGCTGGTTTCATTGTGAGCATACATGATCTAGTAATCTTTATTCATTCTTCCTCTTAGGGCCGGAGCATACATGATCTAGTACTCTGTCTTCGTTCGATCCTACAAGATTTTGGTGTACTACTTCCTTCTTCCACTCCTTTTCACTATGACAGTATAGGTGCTCTTTAGATTACTGTCGATCCAGTTAAGCATGAGCTGACCAAACACAACCAAACACATTGGTGTGGATGTTCACTTCACTCGATGTCATGTACGCACTCAGATAGTGGCACTTCATTATCTTCCCATAGAGGTTCAGGTGGCTGATTTCTTCACTAAAGCGTAGATGCATGATCAGCATCTCTTCATGTTATCCAAACTCAATGCGTACGATCCACCTTACGTTTGAAGAGTGGTGGGGGTGTTAGATGTATATGTATATTTATTCTTATATGTATATGTATATGTTAGATGTATATGTATACTTGTATGTATATGCTATCAATTTGTTCCTATATGTAAACACATGGATCATCAATGATAGTTGTTCAAGGACTTGAGGACTTGTTCCACTCTCTCTCTCTCTCTCTCTCTCTCTCTCTCTCTCTCTAACACAATAATCTTGAAACAACCCCATTTATCATTTGCTAACTTTATTGCTCCCTTAACATATCAATCTTTACTCTGCAATCGATCATAGTAGTGTTCAACTTCAACATCAAAGTCTTCTCATTAATCTTTTACAGCCTTGATCATTTTGAATATATATATATATATATAGTTTGGACTTGTGATGTATATGAATAATACAATGGATAATTATCTAAGGGGCAAGATTTTAGTGCAGAATTTCATAGCTTCATTCTTTATCCAATGGAAGGATTGAAGCATCTTCTCTTTGTGTTATCATATATATATATATTTATATTAATGAAATTTCATTTAAAGGTTTGTATATTGCTATTGAAGAGAAATTTCATTTCTATACAACATGAAAATTTGAGCATCAATGAGAAACATCTACAATCCCCAAATCCTTTAGATTCCACTGTCCTGAGTTTACCTCCATCTCATGAGCCATTTTCCTTCTTCGGTAGCACACTATAAGATGGTCCATCAACTAGGTTCTCAGTTTCTTTGCTAACCATGGGATCCATAATAATGAGGCAGGCCATGATATATAGGATGACTGCGAAAGAGGCTTTCTTCATTGGCTAATGCTTCTTTGATACTTCGGTTCTGGTTAATATCATGTTAACTACGATCCTTATAAGCAAGTCTTAGAGGGATCACCTTACCCATTAAGAAATTGCGCGCATTAGTACCTTTGTCCATTATATCCAACTTTGTAATGACATCGATAGTCCGGGAACCATTTGGATAGATAGTCCTTGCCATTTGGAGTACATTAGAATTTGGTAAATCTGCATTTGATGGTGAAACCGCTAGGATTATGTAAGTTTCATGTTTGATGTAGGTTGTAATCATGATTCATATTTTTCACTCGATATCACTTGGTTGGTCATCAACAAGCACTTTGTTTTGAGACTCGCTCAGAAAACTTGCATATTGGAGGCTTGATGTGCACATACATGGGATAAGTCCACTAGGGCATGCATGATTGGATGGAAAATGATCTGGAAAAGTTATTTTTCCTTTGTCTTATGCTAATATTTAATATGTGAGTATTGTGCCAATTTGTTTTATCTTCTGTTATTTATATTAGGTTGAAGTTTGTATGTATGTTTTTATCAAGACAAGTTCTAATACAAGTTTCTAGTCATCTTCAGTTTGAGCACTAAGCTTGAACCTTCCATATTTTGCTTTGTCTCTTCACTCTCTCCGATTTACACTTTGGTCATTCCAAGCAGATCATGAGCCAAAACAATATTTAGAACATTGGGTGAGAATATCTTCAAACGAATCTGTTTGTCTAGAACTCCCTTATTTCCTCTTGCTTCTCTATTTTTATTTTTTATTTTTTAACCTAGATTTCCCTCATAATATCCAAGAAATCATAGAACCTCTGCCCAGGCAAGTGAAGAAACTCTCCTACTTGTCGCCCTCATCCGCATCTACTTGACGAGGCTAGTGTATGAGTTGTAGAACCATTGGCCTCCACGTGCAAATGTCTGACCCGCTTGGCAAAAAACCATAGCCAACGAGGCTTGCGTGGGAGCGTCATTTGGAGCAGACAGCATTGTGGCAGCACATTGCATCATCTTCGCCTAGTTTCAGCTTTAAATAGAAGCTTCCAATGTTTTCTTAGTTAGCAACAGATCAAACAGCAACACAAAATAATATCCCATTTATTTGATCGCATAAAGTAGCAACATGGGTAGTATCCTTTTCAACCTCAGCTTTATTTACCGCATCATTGGCAGCCTCAATCTTAGCAGCATGGGTATCATCATGCATCCACTGGTACCTTATAGATCTTCACAATGATGAGCAGCGGCAACAATGGTAGTAATAGTGGCGAATGCGGCGGCGATCTTCTTTCTACTTTATGTATATATATATATGCCTAACAGGGACATCCTTGTTGCATCCCCCACATCAAGTAAAGGCACTACCATCCTTCTTCTGGTTGTCTCAGCTTTGACCCTCTTTCTCTGTCTCGAGGGATTCGACGAATATGTATCTTCGGGTTTAAAGCATGATCACCTCCATTCAAAGACATTGTTGGTGATGATGACGTCTCCGGATGGGAAGCAGATCATCTTGTCCATATCGTGGGGACTGAGGCTAGTGTGCACGGCATCGATAATGGCTCGTGCCACCAAAATGTTGGCCTAATAGACGTCATCACAGCAATTAGTGTCCACTTAACTATCAGTCTTCGATTGCAATGAGGGAAGGGTGTACCAATAGCTTTAATATTTTCTCAATGACAGAATAGAAGAGAAAAGAAACGGTAGCAACAGTGATGATGATAAGCAACGACAATGACAATGGTAGTGGCAACCATTCTCCAATGGCAAAGCAGTAGCAAAAGGGAGGTGCGAAAGCAATGAGTTGACAGCCCGAGTTGGGAGACTAGCGAGGGATATTCCAACCTCGCTAGAGCTGGAAGCGGCGATGGCGAGCAGCAACTTTAGCAGCGACGGCGATGTCATCAACGACTTTTCCTTCCTTTTTTTTTGACTTTGACTTCTTCTTTTTTTTCTTTTTCTTCTCCCTCTGATCTTCTTTCGTTCTCCTTCT
This sequence comes from Dioscorea cayenensis subsp. rotundata, assembly GCF_009730915.1. Classification (NCBI taxonomy): domain Eukaryota; kingdom Viridiplantae; phylum Streptophyta; class Magnoliopsida; order Dioscoreales; family Dioscoreaceae; genus Dioscorea; species Dioscorea cayenensis. The sequence goes on from NC_052489.1 coordinate 21,433,074, forward strand.
TCAATCTTCTGCTTTAAATCTCTCTCTCTCTCTCTCTCTCTCTCTCTCTCTCTCTCTCTCTCTCTTTATCTTATGGTTCTTTCTCTCCTTCCCCTGACTCTTTGTCTTTTGTTAGCTTCACAGCTGCTAGTTCCTTCTCCTCGTCTTTCTCTTCTTTTGATCTGTTCCTCTTCTACTCGCCGGGTCCTCCCCTTGATTTTCTCTTCTTCAGATCTGTTCCTCTTCTAGTCGTCGGGTCCTCCCCTCATCCTCTTCTTCTTCTGATCTCTCCTCATCTTTTATAATCTTTAAGCCGTATGTCGTGGTTGATCGTAAAGGTTGATCGTGAGGCCTTTACGTCGTCGTAAAGCGGTTGCGTTGGACCATGAGGCCACATGACAAACAAATTTTTCTTTATTTAATTTTTTTATATTTAATTTATTATTATTATTATTATCATATATATTATATTATATTATATTATATAATATTATATTATATTATTTATTTATTTTACTTATTTATTTGTTATTATTTTTATTATTATTATTATTATTATCTTATTTTATTATATATAATTTATATCTGATTTAATTTTTTATTTTATTGTTATATATACATATATTTATCCGATTTGATTGTTTATTTTATTTTATTATTTTATGATTATTATTATTTTATTCAATTTTTATTATATATATATATATATATATATTATCAGATTTTATTTATTTTATTTTAATTTATTTTATCATATAATTTTTTTATCTGATTTGGTTTTTTTGTTATATATTTTTTTATCTGATTTGATTTATTTGATTTGTTTTATTTTACTTTTTATCTTTTTATTTTTTATTTTTTAGATTTAATTTTAATTTTTTTAATTTAATTTATTATATATATATATATATATATATTTGCCTCGTGATTTGTATACATGGCTGATTTTGGGATTGAGATCAACTCGAGATATGTGTTCTTGGCTGATCTTGTAATTTGAGTATTTTTAGATCACCTCGAGATCTGTGTTCTCAGTTGATTTTGAGATTTGAATATTTTGGATCGTCTCAAGATCGGTGCTCATAGTTGATTAGAGATTTGAATATTTTGGATCGGCTCGAGATCGGTGGTTTTGGTTGATCTTGGAATTTGGATATTTTTAGATCGACATGAGAACTGTGCTCTCGGTTGATCTTGAGATTTGTATACTTAGATCGCCTCAAAATATGTGTTCTTGGCTATTTTAGATCGACTAGAGATCTGTGCTCTCGGCTGATCTTGATATTTGTGTATTTAGATCGCCTTGAAATATGTGTTCGTGGCTGATCTTGAGATTTAAATTTTTTGGATCACCTTGAGATATGTGCTCTCGGCTTATCTTGGGATTTGAATATTTTAGATTACCTCGAGATCTGTGCTCTTAGCTGATCTTGGGTTTTTTGTATTTTAGATCGCCTCGAGATATGTGCTCTAGGCTAATCTTTAGATTTGAATATTTAGATCATCTTGAAATGTGTTCTCGGCTGATCTTGAATATATCCAAATGTGATGAAATGTATTTATCTTAACCACATGTTGTCCTAATTCGATTATGATTTGGCTATATGTGATTTTAAAATTTTGATTTGATTTGAATTAGGACATGAAAATTTTTTATATAAACACTTGGTAATACGATGCTCCAAACTGCCATACATGAAACAAGCTATAGTAGTAAATCTGCAATCTGCGGTCAGATGTGCACCTTCACAAGTAGCACATCTCTAGCAAGAATGGGAAGGAACATGTGTCAACCCTCGAGATCACTGTGTTGGTAGACTATTGATAGTCTAAGATGCACCTTGTTCCACCTCCAACTTAGGCTTTTTTCCACTTCCAGACTGACGGGTCTTCTGATAGTTAAAGCATCTATCCCTCTTTTTTTGAAACTTTCTATTATGATCTTTAGTGTCACCCCATACAGTATTCAAGGACTTGGCATGACTCAAAACCTCTGCATAACTGGTCAGGTGTAAAACGGCCAACCCTCTACGAATATGTGCTTGTAAGCCTCCCTCAAAGTGCAAGGCCTTGCTCTGATCATCATCTACCAACTTTGGAGCATACTTGAAAAGTCTTTCAAACTCCATTTCATACTTATCAATAGTCATACTTCTTTGAGTCAAATTAATGAATTTCCTTTCAAACTGAACCATCTTATCTCGGGCAAAGTACTTACAAAAGAGGGCTTCTCTCAATTTCTCCCATGATTCAAACTCTTATCCCTGATGAATGCGAAGCTCTTCTTGGTACCAGTGGTTCGCCGAACCCTTGAGCATGTACACCCAAACTTGTGCTTTTCTTCTTTTCTACACTTCATCACTGTGAACGTCTACTCCATTTTCTCTACCCAAACTTGCACTTCATTGGGATTAGTAGTGCCCTCGAACGGTGGTGGACTAGATCTCTTGAATTCCATCATGGTTTTCTCCTTTGGCTCTATAGCCGGAGGAAGAGGAGGTGGTGGGGGCAGTGCTGGTATTTGGTGTTACCTTTGCTCACCTACCAACACTACCACTTCCCTCATAAAATCCAGTATAACTTCCTGGTTACTCACTGTATTTGTCCCTCCTTCAGCAGTAACTTCCTTGGCAGTAGATGCTTGTCCCAGCAATTCGGAAACACTTCTGCTAGCAACTCTATGAGGTAACATTTTGTGAGGTAAACCCAATTGGCGTCAGACAAACAAAATGACTATGTCGAATTAACTAACCTATAAGGATTTCATGCTAAACTAAAGTTAGATCGCCTTAATGCTCTAAATCAGAAGGTTTTGTTCAAAAACTAGGGTCAAAATTAACTGAGAGGCTCTGATACCACTTAGATTTGTCACGCCTTGAACTCGGCTCACTCGCTCAATGTGTCGACAAACGACAATATAACCACAAGGCTGAGGCCAAGTGGGCATGCAAGGCCTCAATATCTGTCTCACACAAAAAAAGTATAACAAAGTACCAACTTCACAAATGCAAAAGAATCCAAGGGGTATATTACCCAGGTTTACAACTATGATTAGCGAAAAACTAAAAGTCCAAGAGTTAAAGCTTTAAACAAATAACAAGTTTCAGATTCACAAATAGAAGAACTATTTACATGATAACCAACTGGTGTTCTCTCAATGGTCCCTGCTAAGCAATCCACCACATACTTACTCATGATTTGAAAAGGAAGAAACAACTATATATGAGTTTGATAGCCCAGTAAGCACCTACTAAAACAAAATTATCGGGATCACATAACTCAAAACTTGAAAGTAAGAAGCTCAAGTGTAATGTCATACAATAAATATCAGAAATAAAACCAAAATTCAGAATATTTTAAACAATTATAATTTTCCAAATAAATGAGTATATATGTCCCCCAAATAACTAATGCCGAAAACAAAACATTAAAATTCATATATTTAAAGTCGATGACCCGAGTCAGATTTTCAAAGTTCATTTATTTATTCTCGGTGATCCGAACCAGATTATGAGAGGCCATTATTCTCCACCAACCGAACGATGTGAAAATATAGTTTCTTATTGAAGCCAGAGGTTCATGTTGGCATCTTCAGTGTTTAATACCCAATGACAGGGTTATTGCAAGTTAACTTGGGCACTACAAGTTCCTATATCAAAATATGTCGCGTCTAAAATCATTGTCAACGCCAAAATAGTGAAATTCAATGATCCCATTTTTCTAATGAAAATAATTCCAATTATTTTAAAATAAGATAATGCTAATATGTGACAAGAATAATTAGAATTTAATTAAGCATGTGACAATAATAATTAAAATATAAGTAATCAATAATTGTGTGCATAATTAAGGTTATAAATCATGATTTTTGCAAACCATTCAATACTTAAGTAACAAAAGTAACAAGTGCTTCGAGAAGTTCACAAGTGAAAACAAAATAAAATATAATTTACATAAGCATAGTGGCTGCCAAACTAAACATACAATATGAAATTAAGTAAAGTAGCATAACCAAAAGATTAAATAAACAATTAAATAGATAAAAATCTATAAGTTTTGAAATGAATGAAAGACATATTATTTAAAACCCCAAAACATTTCAATATTATATCAGAAATGGTTTTAAACAATAAAACCCAAAATAATTAAATAATATGTAAATCATTATCGATAACCATAATTTTTATATAAACATATATAAAGGTTTATATGTGGTTTACTTACCTAATGCTCGCTAATTTTCCGAATCCAATTTGAAACTAAATTCTAGAAAACCCAACTCGAACACTAAGATCAAAGCTCTGAGAAAGTTCTTATGATCATAAAACATATTCCAAATTTTCAATATTTCTAATATTCAACTATCTGTAAACCATGTCAATCTAAATATGCCGAATGCTTGCCAGGAATTTTTTAACAAAACAATAATACTCTAACTAGGTCACTGTAACGATGGATAGATGCCACCTTTAAAAAATCACCAGCAATAAACTATTTAGCCATGAAGAACTGGTCCCACCTATTAAGCCCAAACATTCAAAAGAACTAATAACATTCAGAAATGAAATCAAGCTTGAAAAGGCTACACCTAAGGCTTACCAATTCTTTAAGAATATAAGAAGGTTTGGAGTATCATTCAAAGTAAAAAGAAGGCATAGGTTTAAGCAACAAAAATATCACCATTACGACATACAATTAAAGCAATGTCATGTTGAACAAAAACTGAGTCCAAAGTGCCTACTCTTTTCACTGTTGAGATATAAATAATATCCTCTCAAATTGAAAACTCCAAAGCACTCACTAACCCTATAGGAAAAGATCATGGATTTGATATAAGTGTGCTAGTCATTGTTTGATAATCAGAAATAAAATACAATGCTCTGAACACAGAAATGAAGAGATGATATTAAAAGCTATGCATTATTAGCAATTTTACCTTTCTTTGTCTACCTAAAATAATATCAAATTGCCCTAGTTAAGTTTGAGAGAGGAAATTTTATGCAGATGAGCACAAGCTTCACCTAGCCCTAATCTAGCATGGTGCACAAGTTGAGACAATAAAAAAAAGGCATGGATCAAGAAAAACTAGTTCGTATCTAATGAATTACAACCCATACCACCCTAAACCTAACATATATAACTATGAATTTAATAGCAAAAATGTAGACCATACACACATGTGATTCTTCTCCATAGAAGAAATTTGTGGAGAAAAATCCAATGCTGTGAATGAAGAAACTCCTCTCTTCCTTTATGCATATGAGATCAAAAAACTAGAGGTAGGGTAACCGTTATAGGTGCTTCTTTCTTATCCCAAGGTGTGGTCGTTGAAGCGAGTGGCTTGTGGGACGTGGCTGGAATTTGAATTAACAATATAAAAAATTTGAAAAACATTTTTTAAAAAAGATGCTAAGGATAAGGTATAACATGCTATTTAAAATTATAATAACATGGTGGGGTCCACATTAATATTTGGTAGAAATAATTGGTTGCTATTTAGGAAAGTGTTTAAGGCTGCCAATCAACTTACTTATAAATATATATATTCTTTGTTGACAATTACATCATCAATTATTCAAAATAGCATATATACTTTCTCTTTCCCATTTTTCAATATTTTTAAAGGTATATATATTATGAATTATTATACATTCATGTAATTTTTTTTACTAATTTTATATTAACAAAATGTTACATGTTTGTTCTTTTGAGATTGTGTTGACATCATTAATAGAACACACATTCTTATCATTAATTCTTCACAATTTCAAGACCTCTACCAAAATAGAAAGCAAACATTATCCCTAAATGTTATGGCGCATGTGATTTTGACTTACATTTCGTATATGTAAAAATTAGTTAGGAAAGCTCCACTTATAATGTGAGTGTACTTCCACATTAGCTTTGCAAAGCTTTTTAAATCTTAAGTGGTAAATTATATCTAGTTGACTTAGGATATTCAAATAGCCCAAATTTAATTGCCTAATAACATGCATACACATTTTTCATATCAATTCCCTATGTTTTGATTGATAAGGTGATTGTAATTATGGATTAAAATTATATTTTGTGTTTTATAGAATAAATTGGAGATTTGAGTCAAAGTATATAACATCCTAATTTTCATAGGGACTAAGGTAAGGGTTGCCATAAGTGAAACCTTGAGAGTGGAAAAAAAGAAGGAAGAAGAAGAAGATGAAGGGGAAAAGAAGAGAAAGGAGAGGAATATGGGAGGAGAGAGCTCGGGGGCATCAAGTAGGAAGCTAAGTTTGGGTTTTTAAATTTAATTCCAAGTTGGATCCATCCTTGGTTAAAATGGTACGGATTGGAGTTTAAATGTTCATTTGATAGATACTATAATATTTGTGTATTATGCGAGATTCTTAGTAGTATAAATGGGTGTGATTTGTATATGTATTGACATGTGAATGTGTACCTATATTTATGTACCCATGTGCGTGTCTATGTGTATGTGTGTATGTCTATTCCCATATATGACAAGCATAGATGATCTATGTGTATACGTGTGTGCATGTGTGATCTACTTGTGCAAATTGTATATGTGAATGTGAATGTGTATGTGTGTGTACATGTATAGTTGTATATGTGAATGTGAATGTGTATGTGTGTGTACATGTATAGTTGTATATGTGTATATGCATATAGACATGTATGAGTATATGTAGCCATGTAGATGTATATATATGTCAAACTATATGTGTATATGTGAATATGTGTAGATGTGTATATGTCTATATGTGTGTTGGTGTTCATCTATAATACATATATATATATATATATATATATAAATATGAGGGGCATGTATTTTTTTGTATGCCAAACATGGATACAAGATATATATGCATATATGCAGAGTGCATGTAGTTTGGAAATGACATGAATGTATGCTTATAGGTATCTCTGTATCAGTTACATGGTATACATGCATGCCCAATTTGTGACAATTTGATTAGCATTATCTATGTATGAAACACATATGAAGCATTGTATACTATACATGTGTACATATAGCTTAGTAAAGGCATTTAAGGTTTAATGTAGGAATACTATGCTAGTAGAACATGCATATATGGATATCATAGCGCCCATGTAGAGGTCTTGGACTTGAGTACAAGAGAGAGATTTAACGCATGTCAGGTTATTCATGTTAGTACATTTGAACTTATGATACTATTTATGCATGATTAGTTATTGGGTTCTAATGTATTTTGAATGTAAGAGCTAGGTTGTGTTGGGTTTGGACCACACATTATGTGTGGATCTAAAGATATATGAGCACAAGTTATGTAGATGTACACAAATAACATTTGTAATTGTGTATATCTCATCATATTTATTTTTGAATCGACCCAATTATGGTGATCTAAATAAAGTCTGGATATGGTCCTAATTATCTAAAATTAGATGTGTGGATTTACATAATAATAATATGATGTGTAGAATTCCTAGGGCAAAATCGTCAAGTCTATGATAGGCAGACTTGTAATTAGCCTCATAAAGATTTCTTATAAATAGGGTGTGGTCCCTGATTGAACATGCTAATGATATGAGATTGACAATGCTCTTTGCGTGTGACCCGCAAGTGCATAGGTTTGTCGAAGTAATAAATCCCAGGTGAGTGGGTATCGTATTCACAGGGAATAGTGAATAGAAATACAACGATTGCTATTTAACTAGGATGAGAATGAATCAGTGATGGTGTGAATAAGATTGATATGAAAAGACTGAAAGAAATAAGAAAGAGAGGCACGATAAAATGAGAGAAAAGGCAATCGATAGAAGTGGGGTACTCAGATAATGCTCCCCCTAGGACTAATGTTTTAAGTGCAAGACCAACTATTATGTATCCTAATTGATGCTTAATGAGTCGTGGACATACTTGAATACACGGTCCCAAACCTAAGGTCAACCGTGACTAACTCTACCCTATGCCCCGGTGGAGAAATTAAACAGTCTCAACACCTCACACTGTGTAAAGTTGCAAGACGCTCTAGGGATTTCAGGTGATAGACCCTATTCCTATGTGTAGATCTAACCCTTTGGTCCAGGCGAAAGATCCCTAGTCATAATTAAGCCCCAGTTGCTAAAGTCACTTCAACGCTTCACTCTGTTGCTCGCACAACTAAGCCCCAGCGGAGTTCATCCCTTAGCCTTTCACTCTACTATGACCGTAAAGAACCCTTGGAACGTGGAGGTAGGATAAATCACATCGGAAGGGATAGGGGACGCTCCACTACCTCTCGACTCACCCTCTCAACCTTCTCCAACCTTGCTTTGTCTAACCCTCATGGTGTGTCACTTATCCACAAAGATTACCAACATGGATTCTCAACCCTAGTGTCACTTTAAGGGAAAAATCATTCAATAAGCATTCAAGTTTGGAACTCAATTAAAACATCAATTAAGGAAAGCATAATAAAAGGTCAGAGAAGCAATAACATCCTAGGGTTTACAAAATTCAAATACCCACTAGGGGTTTAGCTCTCCATGGAGCAAGATACAATCAATAATGAAATCAAAAGTAAAAATAAGTAATCCATAGGAAAATCCCCTCAGTATTCATGTCAATGGTCTTGTGGAGTGGCCTCGTCCTCTCCAAAGGTCCCCTTGTCAAGCCTAGGGCACACCTCGCCGAATCGGTGTCGACGAAAGCTCCCCCAATAACTATTTTCCAAGAGAATCACGGTGTCAAAGCCGGAGAACCACTCCAAAAGCCTTACCAAAACCCCTCTAAACCCTAGCTGTCGGGCTCTCAAAAGATGGAGAAAGATGAGACAAAGGATGCTGAAATCGGGCTAAAAAATGGCTTTAAATAGGCTAGAATCGGGCATTTACACGAGCCTGTGGATGTTCCCCACGCCCATGTGGAATTTCCACACGCCAGTGTGGATTCTCTGGAATTCTGATTTTCGGCTGACTGTGAACAGTAACTGCTACAATAAATTACTACAATGATTTGTTATAATAACCTGCTACAATACCCTCGCCAAAAATAATCCTGAATCCACTTTTCATCAAGGCAACATAAACGGAAATGTGACTGCCTTCATGCCCCTCCAACTCATTATAATGGCTTGAATACATGGAGGTTGGCACACATTCACGTATCTTAGAGCCCCACTTGTGTCTTCGCTTTTGATGCTTCCAAGATTCCACCAAATAGTGCATTCACGACCTACTTTTGGTTTTTTTTATAATACTTAGCTTTGCAACTTTACATGCGCAAAAGAACACAAATACACATGTATTAGTGCTTAAACATGACAAAAGTCATGCTCATCATAAGGAAAGAATACTTCTCATTCTTAAGACACAAGCACTTATTAGAGATTCAGAATTAGAGTTCCCATCTGCCTTCGCTGCATATGATCAGTTAGAAGAACCACGAGGCCCAATCATTAGCATCAATGGATTCAAGTGTAGGTACACTTTCGCAATTTATTTTTGTTCCAAATAAGTTCCAATCAAGAAGATCCTAGCTTTTCATAGGGTTATTCCCATTGTGAAATCCATCAAGTTCCATCAAGTGATACCAGAGCCATCCTACTTTGGAGTTATCTAAGATCTATATTTAATTAGATCTTTTGGATTAAAATTTAATGCTTGAATTTCTTGATTAATATATATATATATATATATATATGGTTCTCTTGATCAGATTGATTTATATATATATATGCTAAATTTAATTTTCTTTAGTCTCCCAGGAAGTTTTCAAGACTTTGAGAATCTACTGGATAAAATTATATGTCTGTATATCTTAATTAATTAATGTATATATTTTTTTATTGAGATCAAATCTTTAAAATATCATCCTTTGGAGTTTCTATATGCATTTATAAATTATCATATTTTTTTTTGTAGATCATGCATGCTCACAGATTTCAATATATGTTTATATAAATTTTAATTAAATTAATTTTTCATGATTATCAAAATCAAAGTTCAGGAGAACATTTAATAATTTATATTAATTTAAATTTATTTGAATTTTGAATTATTAGTTTAATTATTGAGAATTTATTTTATATTATCATGAATCTAATTTTTGTAAATGATTATAAGGTTGTTTTAATAATCATTAGGAAAATAACAACTTAGAGTTGCTTTTATAAGCTTTCTTGGCTATTTACTACAATTGGTAGAAGCATCATCATCACCAATGTGACCTCTGTTACAAATCCTTTTGTTTGTGAATAACCATGGTGTTAATGCATGCTTATTCTCATGCAACCAACATGTCAGCCTAAAGGAAGACTGTTGTCTATTAGAGATTTGTTTACATATGTGTAATAAGTTTTTTTTATATTTATAAGGTGTCTATTATGAGTATTTAGTTAGACCAAAGGAAGGCTTTATACTTGACTGGATCTTACTATAAAACATGATTACTACAACAAGCTAATTCCTAGTGAATTGAATATCTATCCAAAGACTAGATTTGATGTCACTCAATTAACTTGAAGATGAGTTTGTTGTTATTTGTATGTTTTGATTATTAGACCTTTGGTTAATTAATTTTGAACTAATTATTGATTATTGCTCTCTATACAGTTGACATTATGACTGTTAATAATGTGTTTATAATACTCAATGACATTCCCATGCTTAACTATACAAAATTCAAGACTTGGAAAAATAAGATAACACTCATTTTGGGATGTATGGATCTAGACTATGCGTTAAGGGAACCATGTCCAACACCTCTGACAAATTAAAGCTCTAATCATGACAAGAGAGCCTTTGAGAGGTGGGAATGATCAAACCATATAGGTCTAATTATCATGAAGAATATTATCCCAGAGGCTTTTCTGGACATTATGTCTAATGAAAAGAATATTAAGTAGTTCCTCGACACCCTAGAAGAATGTTTCATAAGAAATGATAAGGTAGAGGCTAGTGTACCCTAAGAAAACTAGTCTCTATGAGCTATAAGGATGACCAGAATATACAAGAGTACGTCCTTGTTATGTGTCATCTAGCTGGGAAATTCAAGGGTTTCAAAATTGAGCTACTAGAAGATGCTCTAGTGCATATGGTGTTGATTTTTCTTCCTTATCAATTTAGTCGGTTTGAAGTGAATTATAATTGTCAAAAGGAAAAATGGATAAGAAATGAACTCATCTCACATTTAGCATAAGAGGAAAATCGGATGAAACAACATAAGGTTGATAGTGCTAATTTGGCATCTTCAAGCTCTTAGAAGAGAAAGAGTTCAGAGTGGTCCTATGAATATTGAGCTTATAGGAATAAAATCCATTATTGTAGATCCATTTACGTTAGTGCGTATAGTTTTTAACAAGCATGTTACTTATATGGTCACCATAAGTAAAGATGCTTTGATCAGTGGGAATTTATGTTAGCTTAATATTTGTATTAATTTGATGATATTTTTTTAAATAAATTTTATGAAATTTCTAGTTTATTCATTATTTTACTATGAACTATGATCTCATAAAGGTTTTTTTTTTAAAGTTGGACCAGTTGGAAATAGACAAGTGTAGATCACATTAGCTTGTAATTTCCATGCTAGACATCCACAATTGATCTATGTCGTTAGTTAAGTCGATATATGCCATCATTATGGGTTTAGTTGCATTATACTGATGATGAATGCCCCTTTATTCCATGTATAGATGAGATGATGAGTGTACAACATTCATGTATTTCATATCATTTTGTACACTCATTTGGCTTGTATTAGGATTATATAGTGAAATGCGATGCTAAATCCAGTGTGTCTTGCATTCTTAGGTTTCGGGCATCACTTAAAGATGAGAGAGAAATAAAATAAGCATTCCATACCTTAAACAAAGAAGTTGGAGCTATCTTGGCATCACTTGGACAAGGAAAAGGCAAACTGGGTGGCTTACAAGCAGCTTATGGTTGGGTTATGACCCTAAGCACTTTCCAAAGAACTTTGCGGGCATGCTTATGCCTGTAAGGAGGAGTTTAGAGCCAAATCAGAGGACCTTATGAGCATGACTTACACCCATAATGACCAACTAGAGGATCTTATAACCAGAGCTTATGCCCATAAGTGTGGTCGCAAGGTGTAGCACAGTGAAGCTTACTATCTAGTACTTGCGGCCGTAAGTTGGACTGCAAAAGTAACAATTTACCCAAGGATAATTTTGTGGGTAACACTATAAAAATCCCTGGGTAAATCTGTTTACCCAGGAAATACCCAGGGATTTGAGGCCCTAGCTAAATCGCTCGTGGGTAAAACATTACCCACGAAATTTCTTATCCCTAGGTAAATTACCCACGGATCAATCCCTGAGTACCTAATTGATATCCCTAGCTAATTAATTCCTGGGATTTAATAAAATACCAGGAATTACTCATGGATTAATCCCTGCGGAACCTCTGGGTAAATGTCCCCACGAAACATCCCTGGGTAAGTACTAGGTAAATATATCTTTAATAATAGAAAATCCCTTGGTAAGTATCCTATTAATAATATAAAATCCCTGGGTAATCCCTAGGTAACTCTTTTGTGAATTATATAGATTCCATGTGTAATACCTGGGTAATTCTAATGTTAAAATTTTAAAATTCCTGGGCATTCAATAAGCAATTAATTGAACCTACATCCATTCAATCCCAAATTCAATATAATTTAAAAATAGCAATCTCTAATATTTTTATAAATTATACTATAAATAAAATATAGCAATCCATAAGTATTTAGGATATCAACAATACCACTACATAAGAATGTAAGAAATCAACAACAAGTAACAATACAAAAAAATACCCAAAGTTAGACAAGCAAAAAGTAGCAATTAAAGCACAAATATTTATAAAAGTCCAGGATCTTCACCACCATCTCCATCTCCATCTCTTGTGCCTTCACTCTCCTCTGGTTGATTGTTACTTGCATTTTGTGTTCCATGTAGAGGAGGCATAACAATGTGATTACACAACATCTCAATTGTTCTTTGCAAATCAACTATCAAATTATCTTGAGCCTCTATCTTCTTCTTCATAGTTGCCAACTCATTTTGAAGCTCCTCTTGATTTTTTGATTCAAAAGAGCTAGTACTTGATTTGCTTGCATTTGTATTACCACCACAATAATAAGATGCTTGAGATCCAAGACCATACACCCTTCTCTTTTTTTCACCACCAACTGCCTCATAATAAAGTGCGACCTCATCTATTGGTTGAGAATTAACATTTCTAGATCGAGAAATTGTTTGAGGTGCATCTCTCAAGCTCAATACTTTATCCTATATGCATAATATAAAATATGTAAATAAATAATTACAAATAAACTATGAAAAATGAAAAATCTTAATGATTTAAAAGACTTTAAAAACTTACATTGAGTGATTTAGACTTTTCATCAATAAAAATTTGTCCATCATGTTTCTTAGTGTGAGTAAAAAGAAACAACTCATGTGGTGTAGGCATACGGCCTAATGAAGATGCCTATAGCATACACAAAAATAAAAAAAAAGCTAATTTGGAGAGAGTAATTAATAAAAAGAAACAATTCATGAATTGTATGTATTTGTCATGCTCTCTAAAGATTCACAAACTGAGTTGGATGTAAATGTATTACCATATAGAAGCAATAGGAAAAAGAAATTAATGATATGACAAGGAGATCATAGCAAGGAATTAAAAAAGGAAAGGAATTTTGAAATGTCATTATTATTGCCCTATAAAGCTAATTTGTAATTTTTTGTATGTAAAATTGATTAGTCATTCCTTACTAAGTGTCACAAACATTGGCTTCTCTTAAAACTCTTTCTAACTTTCATCCCAAAGTAATTGTTGTTGAAATACTCTGCAACAACTAACCAGTCTTCTATTATGTATGAGCTAAATGCAAGAAATTAGCATATGAGCGCATGTGATCTTGCCTACCTTGTTGTCTGTCTCTAACGCGCATCTTTGTTTTTTTCATGGTTCAAACTTATTCTATCCAAGTGTGTAACATGATGTGGCTTACAGTCATCACGCTGACCCTATTTGTGTTGTGACACACCAGCATTGCAAGTGCCTACGACAAGATATTAAATTTTTTTGCAAAAAGTATCCCATTATAATTTTATAAGAATAAGAAATCAGGGGGGAAAAAAGGCAAATTGCTGCCAAATGCATCCTTATCATTTTGGGCCACTGATTTGGATCCCATTGAAATAATGTATTATTTTATGAAAACAACTTGGCGTACTTTTACAAAAAGCTGTGAGCATTAATGAAATAATAATAATAATAATAATAATAATAATGATGATGATGATGATGATGATGATGATGATGATGATGATGATGAAATAAAAAAGCAAGATGAGAATCTACGGCACCAACCAAGATAGTATTTCATTCAATTCCAAATCAAAGTTTTATCATGATCTACAAAATAAATTTATTATTTTATTTACATCACAACCAACGAATTATTCTTTTAAAAAAAAATTTAATTTAATTATTTCATTGATTAGGACTAGACTTCAAAGTTTCAAACATGTTACAAATATAAACTTTTGCAAGACAAGAAAGTGAATATATTATGGGAAGCCTATCATAGCAAACGTTGCTGTGCGTGCACGCCAATACCAACAGAGAAGAACAAGCAATACGTTTTTCAGATTAGTCAATTACGTAATAGTAAGGAAGTAATGTTGGTTCATGGCCACCTGGATCACCTAACTCTTTCACTAGCGTTCTCTTATTCGTCTCATTTAAAATATTGTCCATTAGATTGGAGTTTATATCCAAAAATTGAAATTTCCTAGTTTTTCTATTTTTTTAATAACTTATGAATAATCACAAGGATTATATGTCTTTTTTATTTTTTTATTTATAAAATGAATAAACCATAATTAAATGCAATATTTTAGAAAAAACAGAGATTAAAGTAGAGTTGGTGGAACAGCTTAATCTCTTTGACTATGTCACTAAACACCAAAACACAATTATAAGAAAATAATAAAATCACTAATCTTTTATACACCTAGTTATGCCATTTTAGATGTGGTCTGCCCAACATAGGCTAATCTCTTACTGGAGTTAGATTTATAACATAGAGGAGGTATTTGTAGGGAAGACATAGTGAGCAATAGGAACTAAAAAAAACCTCAGAGAGTTCAATATAACATTAGTCTAACTTCATAAATTTATTTTAGGAGGCATATGCCACCGTCTTCTTATTTCTCACCAGTTGTAAGAAAAAAAAGACAAGTATGAATTTCAAAATCAAAAATCAAAAAGCTAATGATCACACTAATTGTACTGAGATCTTTTTTTTTTTTTGGCTTTTTGATTTTATTAATTAATTCATCACATGCTCTCATATGCCAAGCAATGTTAGAAATTAGCATATACAACTGTTGGTGAAGATTATAATTACAAAATTCAAAAAAAAAATGCAAATTTTCATATTGATCAAAGGATATAAAATTTTTTTTTCTTAATATAAAACCTGACTGAACAAGCATTCTCCTGACTTAAAAAGCAATTGAGATTTAGTCAAAATCCTACTAATCAAATAGAACTAAAAGCTTAGACACTAGGTTTTGAACTTTATTGAATCTTGCAGTTATGTTCAAAATGAGGAGACCGAAAAAGTTGAGTAAACTATTTTGGACAACAATGCAAAAGAATAAATTCCATGTCATGTATAAGAAAACAGTCACTTAACATCATGTTAATTGTGTCAATATGATGTTAAGTGAATTTATGTGGATCTCACTCAAGATATGATGATGGAAAGCAATTTCATAAATGAAGACCGGAGGAAGCATGTAGCAATCTGCGGAAATAGTTGAAGTCAAGTGCAGAACCAAAAAAATGGAAAGAATAAAACTTTATTCTAATACTAGTTGGATGGTTGAAGAATTGCTCTGTCTCAATTATAAGATGCTGCTTATAATGGGAAAAAGAAAAGAGTTGTTTCCACCACAAGTTTCATAAACCATACATAGCTCATCAAAGGAAAAGTTCTCTTTTTTAACTCTTTGTTTAATGCTAGTAAGAAGAGAAACATATACCATGAAGTATAGTTAGTTCTCATCTAAGAAAATCATTGGGGTTGTTTAATTTCATGAAAATTAACTGAAGAGACAAACATCATAGCAATAAAAAAACGCAAACTACGTAACAAAACATCATAGCAATAAAAAAAAACTGCAACACAGAACAAACATCATAGCAATAAAAAAAACTGCAACACAGAACAAACATCATAGCAATAAAAAAAACTGCAACACAGAACAAACATCATAGCAATAAAAAAAACTGCAACACAGAACAAACATCAATAAATCAAGAATTAAACAAGAAGACACACAAAGCCAACCAAATCAAAAGGAAAACAGTAAATCCCACATCCCCAAGATCCAGATCAAAACTACCCCAACGCATAAAATTCATTAATCAACAAACCAAGACAAACCTCGCTAATTTTAACAGATCATCAGTTTCATTGCAAAATATTTCTTCTTGTCGTTGAGTTCATTCATACATTAAACACTGTTGAGAAGGATTGAGATCTCACCAGTCACGACCAGCGGCTTCTCGAACTCCGATGAACTCCAGTCCTCTTCGCGTCTTCTCCGTGATAGTGAAAGCTAAATGAATTGCTAGGTTAGTTTAGCGAATCAGTAATGAAGAAAAGAAGGAGAAGAGATCAAGGAGAAAGTCATACCACCGATGCCGATGAAGTACAGGAATCAGATGAGCTTTGAAGCAATGTTTAGGCATGAGGCAACGCCGGAGAGGTTTGAGGAGGCGACAATGCCGATGGTGACTCCTGTGAGTCCTAAACAGAGAGAGGAACGCAGTAGAGAACGCGATAGCGAAGGGAATTAGGGATTTGAGGTTTTCATAAATGGGAACGTAAGGGAATTAGGAATTAGAGAGTTAGGGACCTGAGGCGATGATGGTCTTCCTCGATGATGACGAGGCGGTGGCGGAGCGGCACTCCGGCGAGAGAGAAGAGTCTGCGGCGGAGGCGATGCAAATGAGCCGTAAAGCAGTCACGAATTGAGGGTAGTGTTTTTGGTTGGGGGGTTAATGAACTAAAAAAAAGGACAAAAGTGGGTTATTTTGTTAATATGACCTCCTAAAAATCACATTTTATCATGGACTTTTTTTTCCTTTATAATAAGATATATATACACACACTTTTTAAGATTCAAAATTTGAATGAGTATATTTATATGCTGTTTTAAAATTTAAATTTAAATTAAATTTAATTTTTTATGGTATTTTAGAATTTTATTTTTTTAAATAAAATGAGTATTAATTTTTGAAATAAGTATTTAAATCATTATGTTTTATTCAAAAATTTTTAAAATTTTAGCGTTGGTTCAAGAAACTATTTGATTTTACAAATAGAAGGGGAATGAAGTACTGCTCGGGTCAATTTTTAAAATAAAAGATAATTATGAAATCAATATTAAAAGAATATTCTTTTAGATTAAAATGTTCCAAATCAGGAAACTTATAAACAAATATTAGTTTACTTTCTCAATATTTAATGTGATTTTTATATTTTAAAAAAAAATTAAATATTTTGATTCTATTTTGTTAAATCTTTACTATTTTTTGTTTTTTAATTTGAATCATGAAATTCATATTATTATTTGATATGCATAATAATTATAAATATTATAATTACAATAATTTTATTTATTTATTTTTAACTGATCTCAATTAAAAATATTATAAAATTAATTAAAATAAAATAATTATTGGCCAAAAAAGAAATACACATTCATTATTTTAATAATGTTAATAGTGAATATTAATATTTTAAAAAAACCTATTTTAATACATAATTATTTATCTTAAATTATATAATCACATAAAAATTATATGTAATAACTTGATTTATATAAAATAACAAGTTGATTGATTTCATTCGCATTTATTTAGGACTTAACTCTAATTTTTTTTGTTTATATATGTTTAACTATCTTGGTTTTTGTTTTAATTTTTTTCATATATGTACTATTTATATTTTATATAGTTTGTCTACTGAGATTTTGAATAGAAGTGCAAATAATAATCTTATTTGTTTGTAAATTAAGGAATTCTCATAAGTTTGTAAATTAATTGATTAATTTATATATCCAATTGATTTTTTTTGTCATCTTAATTTTCATGATGTTCATATAATTTATAGAATAAATTATTATGACATTATTTATTTATATTTATTTTATAATGTTTAATTTTTTAATTTAATAATGATTGTTAATATAAATCTAAAATTTAATTTTGATAATATTATGTTAAGTCAAATATAAATATAACAATTAAATAAAATTTGAAATAATATATTAAGAGAAAATATGTTGATTAACCAGTGATTATCCACAAATATGTTACCCACGAATAACATGTTTGGGTAATTTGTGGGTAATATTGCAAAGTTAAATTCTTTGTAATTTACCCAGGGATTACCCACCACCCAAGGATGTTTATTACTTGGGTAAATCTGTGGGTAAATCCCAATCTATTCCCTGGGTAAATTTGATATATTTTATTTTATGAATTCCTTTCTATTCCGTGGGTATTCTCTGTGTATATACCCACGAAATGTGTCCCTGGGTAAATTACCGTGGGTAAAATGAAATTTTCTTGTAGTGGGACCTTACGGATGGGACTTATGGCCATAAGTGTTCCCATAAGGCTTGTGACCCATCTTCTCTAGTTCCTTATGGCCACATCCTTACGCCCATAAGCACCCCATAAGCAGCCGAGTATAAATAGATCTGATGAGTATTTTTAGGGCATTCTTTGGATTTCTTTTACTTTTTTCTTGGAGGTGAAGATAGGAGAGAAAGGAGACAAATCTCTAGTACTCAAGGGGAGAAAGGATCCACATTTAAGGGGAGAGTTGATCGTAGCCGTCAAGCTCATCTTGGCAGCGTTCGTGGAATCTTACCTAGGGTTTCTCTGGTGATTCATCTCTAGCACGATTGAGAGGAGGTTTTTATTATTTTTAATTTCTCTTATGGTGTCTTATTGTTTGAATGATTACCCTCCATTAATGGAGGGTTAATTTGTTAGATGTGTGGGCATAGTGAACTCTAGGATTTATATTTTGACCTTGGTTGTTGGATTTATGTGATAACTTGTTTTTCTTATGGCAATCTAATCTATTTGAATCTAATTGCGTGTTTTAATGCTTGATTGCTATTATAGCGAAAGCTCTAGTTATCATACTTGATGTGCTTTGTGATGAGAAGAAATTCCCACATAACATAGACATGCTGCTATTAGAGGGAATTATGAGTACACCTAGACATAGGGTACTTTGGAGACACCATCTTCCTCAATACTCCCGAGTGAGTTAATGAGTATCTTCATGCTCTTTGCAATCATATGGAGTAGATTTTAGGAGAAATCATGTCTCAAGTCTGTATTTGGATTAGGGGAATCTCTCCTCATAAGAGAGATTACCTACTTAAGAGATTCTCATTAGCCCACGGTGTGGTTTCATAAAGTGTTAATGCGATTGTGTGGATAACTGTATCAGCTCTGCATCGATTTAGTTACTCTTCACCCTCTACTGAATAGGATTGCATATCTAAACAATCTTTATCCTGTAATTTATAAAACTCTAGAGGGTTGCTATGCTCGGACATCGTTTCTTCTCTAGATTTTCCTCCTACTTTATTTCATATTTCCTGCTGTTACTTTCTTTTGTTACACATATCACTTCATTGTTTAGGATAATTTTTGGAACTAGGATTACTACCAATAATCTCAGTCTTTCCTGTGGACTAACATCCTGCTTTCACACACTTTATTTCATGATCGGCACGTACACTTGCGTCCCTATTATGAGGTTAATGGTAATTTTGATTTAGCTAATTTTTCAGTTGTTATCACATTTTGGTTGTTGATGGTAATTTATACACAAATTTTTGAATTCCTGAAGATACATAATTGTATGGTCCAAGTGGGAGATTGTTTGGTTTTGGACCACATATTATGTAGGGATCTAAAGATTTATGTGCACAAGTTGTGTAGACGTACACAAATATCATTTATAATTGTTTATATCTTATCATATTTTTTTTTAAATGGGCCCAATTGTGGTGATCTAAATAAAGTCTGGATATGGTCCTAATTATCTAAAATTGAATACGTGGATTTAAATAATAATAATGATGTGTAGAATTTATCGGGGCAAAATCATCAAGTCTCTGATGGTCAGACTTAAAATTAGCCCCATAAAGATTTCTTATAAATAGGGTGTGGTCCTGATTGAGCACACTAATGATTTGAGAATTAGAATTAGGGTTCCCATCTCCTTTCTTTTCATGTGATCCGTTAGAAGAATCACAAGGCCTAATCATTAGCATCAATGGATTCAAGTGCAGGTACGCTTCCACAATTTATTGTTTATTCCCAAATAATTTTAAATCAAGAAGATCCTAGCTTTTCATAGGGATTATTTTCATTGTGAAATCTATCAAGTTCCATCAGGTTGGGCTTAAATTCCCCATACACTTATGGGAATATATAGGCAACTTCATCCGTCTTGAAAACGGATTAACTCCAAGCCTTTTTTTGTACCTGATGTCATGTAAGTGTATTTTATAATAACTAATATACCTCGTTAAGTGCAGGTACTGTCTATAGTAACTGTTTGTAGCGCATCGTATCGATAGTTGGTATAGGGTGTTACAAAGTAAATTCAAAAGTGGAGTTTTGGTAAGGAAAGGGGCAAGACTGTAAAATTTAGAAATTCATAAAATTTTTATTGGAAGATAAAAATAGAAGGTGTTTAAGCTTAGAGTGTGGGTCTGCCTTTTATGATATGAATGATCTTGAGCTTAATTGGGTGTAATTATAGGACAAATTAAAATTTTAATCGTGGCTCAATATATAACAAATTGACAATTGGCCGTAGTTATATTTATTTTATTATGTTTAGGAGTTTTATTTAGAAAGGATTTATTTCAAAGAGATAACATAGGATTATTTAAATTAGTTTTCATTTTAGTTTAATTTTTATAAGTTGAGACAATAAGAAATTTTTGAATCTCTTTTTTAAAAGCGGCCAATTCCTAAGCAATCTTTCATATTCGTTCCCTTTTGTTTTCTTTGAGAACTATATGCAACTAGACTATTTTCTAGTCCAAGGTTAACTGAAGTTTGATTCATAATCAAAGAACTCATTTTCGGTTATCAAAGAAAGTAGAAATAGATGTTAGAGCTTGTTAATAGCCATCCAATTTCTTAAGAAACAAAAGAGTGCATCAATGTATATATACATGAACAGATTCTTTTCTAAATGCATTGGTATATATAAATCTTGTAAATAATCTATTTATGTGTATTTTTCATAAATTTAATATTTTTGTATAGCCTATAGTTAATATAATACTAGTTTAAAGACCCGCGCTAACATTGCGGGTTGAATATATCAAAAAGAAAGATTGTAAAGACAGCATAAGTTTTGTAAAAAAAAAACCATTGGTAATGTAATTTCTTTTTTAATCAATTTCAGTATGGGAAGTATATTTTTCAAATGTGAAAGTTTGGGAAATATACTACTGGAATATGTTATATTTTCTATTGAATGATGAAAATGACTTAATTTAGATACTTTGGCCAAAAATAATAATAAAATATTAATCTTTCCTCTTGGTTTTTATCTTCTTATTCACAAATAATGATGGAAGGATAATAAAAAGGATCTTGATGCTCAAGAAGAAAAATGCCCAAAATATATATAATTAAGAGATAAGAAACAAATATATTTTTAAACTTCAATTCAAATCATAAAACGGCTTAAGAATATTATTTTAGATTAGATGAAGATGATTATGCTAATTTCATTCTTATGCATATAATATAGGTTTATGTTAACATTTTCATAATAATATTTTTTTTCTATTTTAATTTGTAGATATTAATAGGTATGTAAATATTGTTTATACATGGAATGCAATCATGTGGAATATTCATAATATTAACACATATTATTGTTAATTTATTATATTTTTCATATTTAAAAATATAGTAAAGTCTATAAGCAACAAAAACAACTATGATTATTTCCCTTTTTGATATTTGAAATAGTTTTAAACAATATGTAACAACCCAATAAAATAACTTTGGAAGTAAGTAGTATTCTTTTATTGCAATAACTAAATATGACAAACAACAGTTTGTAAAGATAATATCATTGGTGAAATAATTAAATAATTATTTCGAAAGATAATACTTTATTCAACTAATACTTTATATGTTGTTAAGGTGTACATAATAATGTAATTGTGGAAGCATACCTTTCCTTTTGAGCTTGCAAACCTTGGTTAATTTGTCATTTCTTCAAAGCTTCATTATGTCCTATGCAAATTTCTTAAAACTAAAAAAACTTAAAGCTTTATCTACATTATTGAAATTACTGAAGACATGCATAGTTGTTATATAGCCAGACATAGCATGACATAATTCTTTCACCTTCATCCTATTGAAGAATAAAACAACGTTAGTCATTATTTTGAGTTTATGGTAGTTTTTGATTATATGATTGTAATAGATATTACCTAGTTTACTGCCTTGAAGAAAAAGTAGTGTTTTTTTTTTTACATGGATTTGAAAGTGTTATTCCATCTCATCTTTTTCTCTCATAAGCAAGTGTTCATGCTTGTTCATTGTCTTAGGTTTTTTTTTTCTTGCTTAGGTGTATTTCTTTGTTTCTTAGTTGTTGAGGCTTCAATGCATAGATCTGAAGAAATTTCATTCTTTGATGATGATTCCAGTAGTTCACTTACTTTACACTTGCTGCTTGCTTCATCAATTTCTGATGTGGATTGCTCAGTTGGTCCTTTTATTGCTAGTTGTACAATTTTTTCCCTTTCAAGCTTTCTTCATGTAAAATAATAGGTTTTACATTGAAAATTTTGTAGGTGAGCACATCATCTTTAATTGCTTGTTGTGAGAGACCAACAGTTAAACTAAATTTCTTGTCGATCATACTATGAATTTATTTAGGCACTTTGTTTTTGAGATCTCTTCTGTTGCGTATAGAAAATCAAGCTTTATGTTTACCATTGATTCTACATGTTTATGAAAGACAGTTATTTCTGTATCTCTAGTTTTATGAGCCCCACACCAGTCAAGCATGGTCAAACATGGCCTACTTTTTTATCCCATACCCTACTTGCTTTTTCCCAGGCCTTACCTCCTTTTTCCCATACCTCCTTTTTCCTTGACATGGGAAAGTTGAGAAGGTCCAAGCTTTAAAGAGTCCAATGTTGTCTTCTTCTTCTTCTTCTTTACCTTTCTTCAACCTTGGAGAACTTGATTGGTTGGAGGTTGGAGAGAGAGCTCTAGAGTTGAGTGGTTTATTCTCTAGCTTTTTTGGGTTGTTCAAGAAGGGTTGATCTTATCTTCATGTGTGAGTTAGAAATCAGGGATCGTTAGATAAGTAATCCGCATATAAATTATGGGCTATGTTTATTGTTAAAATTCAACTATTTATTTATTTACCTATCTTTCAATTTTATCTTGAAACAATTGGCTTAGTTTCTAAATAAATGTGGGATCATGCAATTCTTTGTTTATATGCTAAGTTTATCTTTTCCTAAATGAGAATTTTGGAAGAATTTAATATTATAAACTTTGTAATATTATTCTATTTTGGTTTGATAACGTAGCAATATTTTATTACAAATTATTGACAATCTAATTTTTGGAAAATACTGCTCTTGACACTTATGAAAAATTGTATTTTGTTATAAACATTTTTAGTCTCCAAATAAGCTATGCACTAACCTGGTCAATGGGGGATCAACATTGACCATGTCGGCATGAGTTCTGTGAATTGGGACTATAGTTTCACGCTGGGACATTGGTGGAACAATAATAGTATCTAACTCAGGCCACCGAGGTAAAATAAATGAATTTTGATAATTCTGACTTGGACCACCGAGGTAAAATAAATGGGCTCCAATATTCTGACTCGGGTGCTGCTGAGGTAAAACAATTGGTCTTAGTAAGTTTGGGAGACATATAATTATGAGAAACTGTTACCTTCAGAATTTGTATTTTTTGTCAAATTATTTTGTTCTAGATAATTTATTTGATGATTATTTTCGCTCTGATATTGATTTATATGGAATTTGTATGTTTTGAAGAACTATTTTTAAGCTATGTTTCTATAAAGCATTCTGGATGCAAAACTTTTTTTGGTAATATTTATTGGTCTCTGATATTCGGTACATGTGATTTATTAATTTTACATATATATGTACAACATTTGTTTACTTGATATCAGAATTGGAATTTTTTTAAACTCTGTATAATCCCCAAATATTTTAGTGAATTACTTATTGGCCTGTTAATCTCATAAAGTTGTTCTTAATTCTTTTTAGATCAGGTGAAAGTTCTGGGTTGTAATTTAGCCGGCCGTCGAGTATCTTTCCCCAGTGTATTTGAGTTGTAATTTCTATCTTGTTGTAGTCTTTGAAGTTGTATTTGGAAGTTATTGTATTTTAATTATCTGTAATTTATGGCTTTATTAGATCATATTTTTCTCTGAGTCAAGGTTTAGGCTTTGTAGGTTTGTGGCCATTTGTCTACCACCAGGCCAGGTTCGGGGAGTGACAAGTTTCATCTCTCATAATCATATGTGGTCTCATCCTGTAACATGATTATTTTGTCCAAATAATTATTATAATTATGCTAAATAAGGTAGGTTTAACATAGAATTATTGATTATACTTACACCATCCTTGGGGTTGTAGGTCCATGCTTGTAACAAAAATAACTATATCCTGATTCAGCAAGGTGTTTGTTACAAACATTACAGGAGTTGTAAAACCAACCATTAGATGCATCGATCTTCTCAACCCATACATCACATTTAAACATAGTTACCTGCACAATTTTTTTTTTACTTACACCAATTGTTGCTGGGTCAAACTTTAACAATTGATCAATTGTTGCATACTTAGTTTGTGAAATTTTTTGTTGTAAAGTGGCTTCTTGGTTCTGTATAGATAACAACAACACTTATTGATTTTCAAGTCTTTGCCTATTTTATTTCACAAATGGTAATTTGTGAGTTTGGAAATCAAATTGAGTTTCTTTCCCTAGTTTTAAAATTGTTAAGTGTTTGTCTAATTGTTCTCTGATAACTTTTGTCTCGGGTATATCTAGATTTATATAGATTAGGGTTGCTGAAGTAGAAGCCAAATATATGGTTCTTGTTAAATAATTTAAAATGTTAGTAATTGTTGATTGTCTATTTAAGTATAGCAATAATGTTTTACTATCACATTTTGCACACATCTTAGAATCTTTGAATAACAGTTACAACAATGATAAGTATAGGCCTTGATTGTATTTGTACTAGATCATGATCATTTAATTGAAAAAAGTAGAATTCCCATATAGTTGTTCTAAGTCCATAGCCGCTTTTTTTTTATTTAATTGAAAATAATTAGAATATTAGGTAAGTGCATATATGTCGAATGTACAAACTAAAATCAAAGATGTTTTCTTGTTGCTTACCTTCGCTCTTTGATGAAAACACCTCTCTTTTGAACAGTTTTGGCAAACTTTGTTAATTGAACAACAGTAATTGGTCCTATAGAAATCAAAGTACCAATTGCATATGTATTTTTTTAAATAAATTTGATTTTGTTAGTAAAATCATGATTATATATATTGGATAACATTGACAAGATATTAGAATTGTAATTTTAATTGTAAAATGCAAAAAATATAAATAAATAATATTTATATTTACTTGTCAAATATTTATCATAATTTGCATCTAGTGCAATCTTTTCTAGATCAAAATATTAAAAGTAGTGCCTTGGTAAGGTGCAGGATAATCAGGGATTAACATGAGCAGTGTATTAGATGTGAAAAGGATGGTAAATCCTCTCATTATCGATAAATTTCTACCATTTGTTTTAATAACTTGAAATTTGGATATGTGGTACACTGCTCCTTTGATTAGTCTATCTTGGAAGCTTGAACAGTCATTTTCTCTTATTTGGACATGGATGGCATCACCCTGAGAAAGACATTTTTATAGATATACTTTCTAAAAGAAAAACATATAAATAGTATTTACAAAAATTGATAGGACAATATATGATGAAAGCCTTTGCAGCTATTGCTATGAATGCTACACCAAGGAATTTTTTGTGAAATTGAGATATAACAATCCCATATTCTTGTTATTATAATTGACCAGGTGACCTTAACTGTGATTTTTCCTTAAGACTCATAGATGATTATCTGCAAAACAAAAAAAACATAATTAATTAAGTATTTCTTGTTTTGAGTTTTGATATTTTCCATTATATAGAAGTTAGAAATAATCAGAGATAACAAACCTGATATATATATTTCTTTGGATATATATATGATTGTAATTATAATAGAACTGACAATTTACAGCGTTTCGGGATTTCGAATTAATTTTCTATACTATCAAAAGACTTTCCTTGTAGACAACATTCTTTTGTTTTGTTTGTAACTAACACCCGTATCATCTAAGAACGGACCTTTAGATCTTGCCAGGAGAGATACTCGGACTGATACAACATAGAGTTAGCCATGTAGAAAATACTGAGGCAGATAAGAACAAACCCCTACTAAAATCAAGTACGTTTGCACATAGACATTTTGTGTACATTGTTACATGCCATGAAAGCAACGGAATGTCGTCTACGGCACACATGAACAGACCTTCGTTGCCCTTCTTTAGACATAATAATTCTAGAGATATGTACACTTTTGTCGCCTATGTTGGATCCAAAATATTTCTTTAGTATTGCTAGATGCATCGCGTAATTATCAATCTTGTTCCATTACTTGGAGTCCATTTAGCTTTGGCTAATGTTTCTGATCGGCACATCACTCTACCCACACTTTTAGTAAGCTCATGATTGGGTATGCATGAAGAATTTGTAATGCATTAAATAACAGATTCTTTATAGATAATAGTCAATTTCCTTTACTACTAGATGTGAAGCTTTAGCATGTATTCATGGAAACTAAAATACTTTTGCTCCTTCGGCTTCAGATTTCGAAAATTCCTAATTGTTTCATTTAATATATCAGCGTTTTAATTGTGTGATGTTGACTATAGCTTTTGCCTCAAGTGTTGTATTTATGATGGTTCGGTTTGAATTGTGGATAGATGGTGATTGATTTTATTGATTACTTATGTTTTGTTAATAGATCTAGTGAAATTTCTATCTATTCTCTTTCATCATGATCACTATGATATCTTTAAATAGATGCAATTGTACCATCACCAATTTGTAACAACCGTCTACGCAAATCCTCTTAGTGATTTTTGACTTTCTTTCATCAAGGTTGTGTGCATGTGAGTCTCATGTTGAGTCTTTGGTTTTAATACTTTGCGTCTTTTCCAAAGTTGTGATTGGGTTATAGTAGAATTTATGATATCTGTTTTGCTGCCATATGGAATAACTTGGTAAGATGCTGAGAGCCACTAAGAACTATTGTTTTACCTCCAAAAGGTTTTGTAGATGCTTATGGTATTGTCTCTAAGAGAAGATCTTGTAAAGTTTTGTTTAATGCTTCAAGACAATTCTTGTGAGAGTCATGGGAGCTTCATCCCAAACAATCAAAGATTGTTTCTTCAATCAATCTTTGCAGGTTCAGTTCTTGTAGCGATTCTACACGTGAGCATTCTCCAATATTTGTAGGATTTTGAAATCTAGAGTGGTGCGATTCTGCACCTCTGGGCAATAAAAGCGATGCAATTCCCGATGAAAGCAACAACTGAGTCACGGTCTTTTATCCTTTTAGCACAAATACCATTAATGATGGTGTTTATAAAGTTTTAAAGTCCTGTGGTCATATACAAAGCATTTTGGGTTGTGTTTTTTGTGTTGTTGTGTTTGTTTTGTTTTTTTTTTGTTGTGTGTTTTTGGGGGTTTTGGTTTTTTTTGGGTTGTGTTTTTTGTTTGTTTTGTGGTTGTTTTTTTGGGTGTTTTTTTGGGTTTTGGAACTAATTGATAGTTTTGCAAGTAGTTATTTGAAATTTTATAATTAGGCATATGAAATGTTTGCCAAAATTTATAGTGTATATATTATGATATTAGTTGCCAATGTTTCTCAAACAGTCTTCTCCTACGTCGTCAGTTAAATAAGATTATCGTCTACAAAGAATTGTGCTGAGTTGTGCACGGTGGCCCTAATGAGCAGCAGTATATACAGGCATTTACGACCATTTGGTCATCGCTAATATCTAATATACCAAAGACGATGACAAGCTTCTCTGTATGTTGCATATGTAATGTCATTAATTGTTCGAAGATCCTCACAACTTCTTGCACCTTTGATTTTATTAAGAAATAAGAGCAAGTAATATAGCTCTCTTGTAGCTGAATATACATAGATTATTCTTCCAATTGATTTGCCATTTATTCTGTACTTCCATTTTTTTCTTTTTTGTACTATGTGAATTTAGTTGGAAAATTTGTATACAAAAGTGATCTTCCTTTTTCATCTATTTCATTTGTAGCCATCCACTCTGTGAACATTGTTGTTTTAATACCTTGGATTGAGATTATGTTGGGAATACATTTCTTGCCACTAAATAGATATTATGTTCTTCTGGAAAGTGAATTAGTAATCTTTGGACAGATGGCTCTCTATGATAGAGTGGAAATTCAAATAGTCTCCAAAAACATTCATATGCTGATAAATAACGACAATCCAAATAATTTTGTATCTCATCTATTTTGGTCGATGATGTTGATGCTTCAAACATAGCTCTTGCTCTATCTGGGCCTTTATTGATATATTTGAATAGATATCTGATTGCTTTTGTCAAATCACAGATTTCTAGATTGATATGTGCTTGTAGCATATAACCAAATCAACATTATAAGAAACCACAAATCAATTATCTAAGTAAATGCCATTTTGTGATGTGGTTTCCCAAGTATCGCTTCTCCAATATTGAGGGAATCCATCCTCATCAATCGTTGTTGAATTGTGAAATGGCTTTGGGTAGAATTTTTTGTATTTTCCATTTTCCATACATGGTGCTTGTGAATTTGCTAATCCATAGGGACCATGAATTATAAATGAACTTACAACATCATAACCAATTGGGTCAGATTCTTTATTAAGGAGTTCAGAAGAAACTATATTATCAATTTCTGATGCTATCATAACACCATTTCTTTTTTCCAATCATAATAAGATATGTACATGTTGCAAACCTCATTTTTGGAAATTGACTGTATAAACAACTATAAAAAGAAGAAAAAATATAATTAAGTTTGCAATCAATCAAACTATTTTTTTTCAAAAAATTAGGACTCTACGTAATTTACATGCTTTTACAGGTCCAAATTGATGGTTTTTCATCATATCATCCATCAAATGACATAGTTTTATCTGGATAACCCTTGAGACTATGTCAGGTCTATCCTCAAAGCATCTGTTATTTCTGACCATCGAGGATTGTAAGTGAATGTAATAAATAGTTTAGGGTAGCCAAAAAAACTGCAAATAGCCATTGTGTCTTGGTATTTCTCAAACATATACCTAGGGCCTGGCATAAGACTTGTAGGTAAAATAATGTGTTTTCCAATACTTTTGCATAACATATCTTCTTGACTGGTCATCTCTAACAGTTTTTGCACATTTTAGTCCTTAATGATGTTTTGTGGTCTCTTATATATCTTAATCTTGTGTCTTCAATTATAGGATAACAGTTAACTATAAATTTTTGGAAAAGTTGACATTCTCTAAGCAAGGTATTATTCTCAATATTTCTTTATTGAATCAAGTAAGCATAATATTCTCTCATAGTTAAACGCTTCCTTCCTAATTTACTTCGTATTGGAGATTTTTCAAAAGGTTAATATAGATGAAAGCAATCTAATCCATAAAGAAAGAGTAATGGATATTGAAGTGGCATGAACATTGGACGTAGGTCACCAATTCTTTTAAAAATTTTTTGTTTGTGTTCCACTATAATATCGCTCCCATGGTCATTAATACCAATATCATCGACAGTTAGAGGAGCAATTTCTGGAACTGCTGGTGTAGAATAATTACAGTCTTCATTATTTCAATTTGCAAGAAGCTTTATCCTACCTTGCGATTCTCTAAATTGCATGTGAACTTCTCTTGTACTTCGGAAGACTTTGACAATCTCATTGTACTCATCCAACATATTCCTTAATCTGCATACGATATCATTGTCCAATCCTTGAACACCATCATCAAATCGAAAGCATGACATTCTATAATCTAATTCAACATCCGATTCAATCATGTATAATTTTGTCCTGATAGCTTGAATACATAAGGCCCGGGTTTTTGATTGACACTATTATCAACAATACCACCAAGTGAAGTAAATTAAAAAAGTGAGTTGTATATTCTAATATTCTCTTTAAATTTTGAATTTCTTACTCCATCATTACCATCAAATAATCATCTTAAAAAAGGTGGTTTTGGTTTTTGTGGTGGAAGACAAATAAGCCCTTTCTTGCAACATATATTAAATTTAGGATTTGAAGTAGATTTGGATAGGTCAATCCTTTCATCATACCACATGAATGCATTGCAAAATAGACATTTAAAAGTTGATCCACCAAAGTATGAAGGTTGAAATATTGTTCATGTTACAAACATCAAGAGAAGAACAATCTATACAACAGTATATGTGAAAAATTTGCAATTACCAATTTGAGAAAGTTGAGGATGCTTAAATTGTAGATGTGGTTATTTTAGAAAGAACGATAATAGAAATATGGGGAATAACTAAAGAAGGAAAATACTTACTTTTATGATGATTTTTTAAAACAACACCAAAATCATTTGTATTAATATGTCAGAGCGAAAGATCAATATCATGATCTATAGAAACATCTTCATTGTTGGCCATTAGTAGATCAGATTCCAAGAGTCTAAACACATATTTTGATCTCTTGTTGAGGCATCGGCGTTAGAACATGGCCCATTTATATTAGAAAATGGATTTTTGTTAATATGGGCGTCCATTTTAATATCACGAGTTTTAGTCATTTTTTAAATTTTGCACGAATCTTTTATAACATGACTGGAGTAAGATAATCAGCAAAAAATAAATTTAAAAACTATAGTAAGGTACTAATTTCACACAGAATAAATATCATATAAGTATAAAATAATATAAGACAATTCTTAACTCAAAAGAAGTTTGCAAATATTCAAATCAACTTACCACTTCTAGCCAAGCTTTTGGATCTATATAACATGAGTGCATTTAGAAACAAATCATCAAATTTGCAATTTAAACATAATAGCATAATTTGATCAAATTATTTTGCCATCAAATCATCTTAAAAAATTAAGCTGCCTTGGTATTACAACATCATAATTTGTATTATTAATGTATAATTTGATGTATATGATACATGATAAATGATATTTAAATTTTTTGTATATTTTAAATAATTATTTTTTAAAATATTGATTTAATAAGTTTGATACAATATTTATCGTTATTAAATTTATAAGTTGAATTTATCATTAAAAAATAATCTATTTGTATTTTAAAACTAAATAGTTAGATATATATATATATATATATATTATAATTATTTAACATTAATGTTATGATATTTTTTATATTTTAAATAGTTATTTAAAAAAATATTAATTTAATAAGTTTGATACAATATTTATCATTATTACATTTATAAGTTAAATTATCATTAAAAATAATGTATTGTTATTTTAAAACTAAATAGTTATATATATATATATATATATTATAATTGTTTAATATTTAATGTTATGATAGTTTTTAATATATGTTTTAGAGGAAAAAAATTTAATAAGAACTTGACATGTAGCACTTTAGTTATATATTTAATACAATTTGTTTCGCATTAAAACATTGAATAACATAACATTTTAATGAATTTAAAATTATTTTAATATGCTTATTTGATTAATTTACATATATAACAATAATAACATATCTAATAATAATAACATATACAATAATGTTGTCATCATATAAATGGGAAAGAAATACAAAAAACACATTTGGTTACATATTTAATATAATTAGTCTTGCATTGAAATGTTAACCACACAACATTTAAACTAAACTAAAGTTTATTTTAATAACTAAGAAAACTGATTTTTATCTACATCCAAGAGGGAATCAAGTACTGAAGTAGATCTTTTTGCTGTTATTTCATAAATAAATCTTGATTATTTTCAGATTGCTCTGCTTCATTCAATCTAATCCTATCCTTCAAATCTTCCAGCTCATTAGTATTCATAGTAAGGCTTTTTGATAATATTTCGTTAGAATCTTTTAGATCTTCTAACTCATATAACAATAATAACATATCTAATAAGAATAACATATACAATAATGTTGTCATCATATAAATGGGGAAGAAATACAAAAAACATCTTTGATTACATATTTAATATAATTAGTCTTGCATTGAAACGTTAACCACACAACATTTAAACTAAACTAAAATTTATTTTAATAACTAAGAAAGCTGATTTTTGATAATATTTCGTTAGAATCTTGTAGATTTTCTAACTAAACTAAAATTTATTTTCATATTGTTCTGCTTCATTCAATATCATCCTAGCCTTCAAATCTTCCAACTCATTAGTATTCATAGTAAGGCTTTTTGATAATATTTCATTAGAATCTTGTAGATTTTCTAACTCATATTTAACCTCATATAGTTCTTTCTCATTCACATCTTTAATAATAATATTATAAATATTTTTAAGATGATTTATAGCACATAAGGAATCATTATTTTCAACTGTTTTTTTGGTATATGCTTCAAATCGATGCTATTCGTAAACTCCACAGTTATCTTCAAATATGACTTTAGCTTAAAAAAACATGGTTTATGATGTGTACCATATTTTTCATATTCATAGATTGCAGGTGGTAAGCTTAATTTTTCCAAAAGTTCCTTAAGTATTATCTTAAATTGTACAGTAACAACAACATGACTGATGTCTTCCATTTCTTTCACCTATTGTGATTTATTAAAAACAGGTAAAAGTTTTAATCAATAAATTGACTTAAAAAACAAAAATACATTTAAAGAAAAACACATTATTATATTCTATTTATATATAAAAAATATTTTTTTTATCATCATCTACTGTTAACCGGTTATATATCTTATATTTCTTAAATATTAATTAATATATTATATTATGAGAAAAATGTTATTTTGCTTTTAAATGTCTTTAACAGTAATATTATAGTTTAAAAATATTCCCACAAACACACTTAATGTTATGATATTTTGTACATTTTTTATAGTTATTTTTAAAAATATTAATTTAATAACTTTTATACAATATTTATCATTATTAAAATTATAAGTTAAATTTATCTTTAAAAAATAATATATTTATATTTTAAAACTAAATAGTTAGATACATATTTATATATTATAATTATTTAATATTTAATATTATGATAGTTATATATATATATATATTTTTTTTTTTTTTTGGATGAAAAAATTTTAATAAAAAATTGACATGTGACACTTTAATTACATATTTAATATAATTTGTTTCCCATTAAAACATTGAATAACATAACAATTTAGTGAATTTAAATTTATTTTAATATGCTTATTTGATTAATTAATATACATGACAATAATAACATATCTAATAATAATAGCATATACATTAATGCTATCCAAAGTGGCATGTATTATCAAAAACTATATTTTTAAGATTTGGGGGGAAAATTTTGTTTTTTACATTATTTCCTATCTTTTTTCTAACGTTCCAAAATCTTAAATTATGTAAGTCAAAAAATAAAACAAATCAAAATTATAGGTAAAATAAATATTACAGGTTGTTGGTCCTGGCATGATCCTATTTAGTCATTTTTATTAACTTCATTTGATCATCATTACTTTAAAATAACAAATAGCATAATGAAATGTATATTTTTAAAATCAAGAACTTTATTTACTAACATTATCAAATAAAAAAATAGTAAGTGTAAAATTTACCTGATTTCCTAAATTAGGGATAGCTTAAATCCGATAAGCTTAAGTCAAAATCTTAATTTTGTTGTAAAATATTTATGAATCAAATCTAAAAGTTATCGCATTGTTATAATGCAATGAAATCCTTTTATAAAAAATGAAGGATCATTTTTATTTTGTTTCGTATATAATACTGTAAAATGTCAAAAACAAATCACTGAAAATCTGTGTTACACAATGTGAAAGTCAAGATTGCTTTGCACCTACTTTGCAACAAATTATATACGATTTCGTATAGAGTCCACAATTGTGGCTCATGCTTCCATTCAAGCAGGTCCCATTAAAAATAAATAAAACAATTAAACATCCATCATTAAGGGAATTGATCAATGAAATAATTAATAAATCCAAGGGTTTTGATAATGATGCTGGTGAGGCTGGCATCAGCACATCAAATCTTTTAGAAAAAGTTTTTTTTACTCACATGTCCAACAACTATAGAAACACATGGAATGGTTTATATTTATTTAAAAGTGGGGACCTACCTGCAAACAGGAATTCAATTGGAAAAAAAACCAACCCCAATAATTGCAATATGATTAAGGGCAGAAACTAAGAAAATTTAGACTTTGATTCATTGCCATTCTGACTCTTCCACTTTAGCTTTGATCACATCAAAATATTTTTACTAACTTATTTGAATTTGATATTACCTGTAGGGGGTTAACTGTCAAACTTCTTCTGATTAATTTCCTCACTGATAAACTTCATATAGCCACCACCACAATTAATTTTTTGCTCATGCTTAGTTGAGATCTGGAAAACTAATGTCTTTTCCTTATTACTAAACTCTGGCAACTCTGCCAAAATGGTATAGAATTGATAATCCATGGTAATTTGGATACCTAGAATTGAAATCATAATCAAAACATCGAGAACGTGTTAGTTCAAGTAGAAGGTCAAAAGTCACTATTTCAATGATGTAGGAGATAATTAAAAATGATTAGACAAATGTACCTTTGTTCTCGTAATCTCCACTCCATTTGCTGGAAGTATGATTCCATTCCCCGGCCATATAGTCTTGCTTCCTCCAATTAAATACTACCCACTGATCCTCCCATTCGTCTAAGAAGCACTTAATTGACCAAAAGAGAAAGTAAAGCATCAATGCAACATCTCCAAACTTCTAAGATGCATATGTTTTCAGAAGAAAAAAATTCAAAAAATAAAGAAAAATACAAAGACATGAAATTGATACTAAGCCTTTAGTTATAACTAAAAACTTGTAATCTATCTCGAACACAAACAACTAATAAACAAATAGGAAAGCCAATAATATGAATACACTATCACCCAAAAAAAAGTGATTTTTTAATGATAATGCAAAATATGGGCAAGATCAGATGATAGAAGGATGAAAACAGTTAGTATTCCTATTCTTTTCCAAAAGAAATTGAATTTGTTTCCAATGCCAATCATTTATAAGAACAACTTCCAAAATCTCTTTCTCTTGATAGTAAAGGTTATAAACAAACCTGAACTACACCATTCTTTGAATATTAGTACACGAATATCATGAAAAATTCTAAGAAAGGAAATCAATTAGAACTTTTAAAATGGCAAAATAACTAAAATACGTAGATAATCATACAACAAATGATCAAAAAAACAAGAAAAAAGAAAAATTAGTAACAAAGAACCTTGAAAAGATTGTTCCTTTGGTATTCCTCTTTGATAAGAAAACCATCAAAAACTACATTTTCCCATCTATTTAAAGAGAACCCGTCAAGTCCAAGCACTCATCAAACCCTGAAGTCTTACCATCAAAATGCTCCTCAAAGAAGACCTCACTAGAGGTTGCAAAGAAGAAGTAAATGACCAAGAAGTTGATAGAGAAGACCTTAGCTCATCAAAATGCTCATCAAACCCTGAAGTCTTACCATCAAAATGCTCCTCATAAGAATGTTATGCTAGCTCCCTTGATGTCCTTGTAGATGAAGTAGTAGTCTTTTATTGCCGAACTCTAGAGCTCGAGAACAAGATATCATGAGGTTTCCTTCGAAAAAATGTTAGGGTTTAGGGTAGCATTAGAGAGAGGATGGAAATAAGGTCAGAAATGATGTTAAGATCGGTGACCTGGGGATTTAGGGTTAGGGTTTTAGCGAGAGGGGTGGTGGAGAAGATGAGAGGAAGAAGGAGAGGGAAAGGAGGAAGTGAGAGAGAAGGAAAGGGAAATGAGGAAGTGGTAAGGACATGAACCAATGGCAGATTGGAAAAATGGCACGTTAAAAAGAAACCTGAAAGGAGAAGATATTTGGGCGATAACTTTAAAAGTAAGTATATATACATATGGGTGAGAATAAAAGCAAAAGCTATGTCAAATCATCCATTTCTTTTGCGCATATATATATATATATATATATATATATACAAACACACCCACTAATACACTATTTGGCCATCATAGAATTTATCGATGAAAAGAAATTACTTTGGCATCATTAGTTTGGAATTTTCTTTTATTCGGCTTGGTTTTGTTATTTTTTTAAAATTAATTTTATGGTCTAAATATGGAAATTTTTTGTTAATAATAAAGTTAAAATAATATGTAGTGCCAAAAATTAGCACGAACAATGGATCTTACATAAAACTACATATATATTTTACTCTAGAGCATTTTATGTATGAACAAAAGTTGAATTTTCGAATGCCAGATATACATATAAAAGAATAAAATTAAAGCTCGTACTGGTTGAAGATGTGAATGCTTTGACGATGGTAATCATTATAATTTCAATTGCTATTTATTTGTTTAATTTATGTGATTGGTCAAACAAACCAACCTTAGGCTTTGTTTGACCAATCTTTTCAAGATAGGTAAGATTGAATAGATGAAATCCTTAACAAGAGTCCATATGCAATTAGGTAATATAAATAGCAACAAGCAACTCATTGTCAAATCACCAAATTTATATAAAAAACGCCTTCACTGAAAAGACAAAAACCACAAAATCTGAAGCAATTGTTTTTTTTCATTATTAAAAAAAAGTTAAATTGTTTAGATAAAAAAGAGTCATCGTAATCAGAAGACGGCCTAAGTTTTGGGCCGCCTTTTCTGCTCTGAGGGCATCTCCAATGGAGCGCCACTTTTGAAGAAAAACTTTAGATTTGGCATAGGGGCCCTCCAACCAGGCACAATACCCTGCGCCAAATCCAATTTTTGCTACAGTGGTACGCAGGATATTGCGTGCCATTATAGCAGCGTTATTTTTATTTTTTTTATTTCCTATTTTGATTTTTTGTTTTGATTTCTATTTTTTAATTCTATTTTTTTAAATGTTATTTTTTATTTTTTAAAATTTATATTTAAAATTTTATATTTTAATTAAATTAATAACTTATAATTTAAATTTATATTTTTAATTAATAATAAATAAAAAATTAAAGAAAATAATTTGCAAAATATAAATTTATTAAAATTAACGAAAATTACATGAACGATAAAATAAAAACATAGAAAATAATCCTAACATAGATTATCATATAAATAGTAAAATATTAAATTCAAAGGTTAAAAGTGAAAAAGATTTAAAGATGATTAAATTTGTTGATAGTATGAATATATAAATTGTAAAGTGAGAAGTATATTCTTAGAATATTCTATTTTAGAGTTAAAAATAGAGATGGTGGTTGGAGAAGCTTTCATTGTAGAAGCTGTATTTTTGAGTAATGAAGAACCAAATATAGAGTTTTGGGTTTAAAATGGTCTAAGCGCCTTTACCCACCAAGAAATTTGCTAGTTTGTTGGCACTATCTTCACTCCACCCATAAGATCCCTGAGTGTAGGCATCTCCTCAGATATAGACAATGTGAATGTTATGACCATGTCACAATAAATTTCCCACTGTGCTCTGAGGAGAAAGACTTCATCAACACCGAAAGAAGACAGGTACAAGTAAGGAGTGAAGAGAGATAACCCATGCATCTCCAGCTCATCGGGGCAACATTTATGCTCAAACTGTGTAGAAAGGAGGGCTGTCATATTGCTTCCTTTGTATCCGAAGATGAACAAGCGGAGTAAGGAGCTGTCAAAGGTGGCACTACGTACAATCACGTCCAATTAAGTTGACCAATATTATTTGCAAGAGATCTTGCCAAAAAATCTCAACCAACCAAAGGTGGGGGTGGTAATGCCATTCAGAAGGGGCTCCTATGTCATTTCGCTTACTAGTGCTAAAGAGGCTTAGTAAACAACCGGTTTGGGGAAGCTCAAAATATCCTTACATCATGGACCTTGAACTATCTCTATAACACCTTGGACTGTCGACGTGGATTTGATGGGATCAGAGGCTGGTCTGTCATTTGGTTGATAGTATGGAACCTCCCTTTACATTACTAGTGTTGGCTAGTGTTGGTCAAAGTCATGAAACTGGTGGTAGGACTAAGTGTAGTTTTGAGAGCCTATAAAGCAACACAGTAGCTTCTTTGGATGTTAGTTTGTCTTGACAACCGGGCCACTTTTCCCCTTTGAGATAGAGTGTAGTATTGGGATGCAAAAATTTACTATTCTTCTTACTAACTCCAGCGGCTCCAAGCCGGCATTCTGGTGAGAGCTAAACAAATACTTGCTAACTCGAGACATAGTGGAGGAGATTAGCTCTCATGTTGCAAATCCCCGATTTATACATAATATCCCCTAAGAGAACAAGGGTAAAGCCTCAGTGAAGAGTACTAGAGTTCACTCATCCTGCTGGGCAACGATAAGATATATACTGGTGTATGAGTCCAGTTTTCATCTGGTTGAGGTTATTAACTCTCATAATGCTTCGTTGGTCATTGAAGATCAATTGGTGATCGAATACCCTTGAGGTTGTGACATAAGCACTGGAATACCCTCTAGTCTGGGCAATGACTTAGGGTGGTCACTCAAGATTCAGTGAAGGTGTCAATGGACTTAGATGGCATGGCCATGAGTATTGGAAGGATGTCCAACTATGTTACACAACTATTAGTTGAGAATGCCACATTCCATGATGGTGGAGTGAAATGTTATAGATCCTTCGTGAAACGCCAGGTCTGATGAAATACTTACAACAGGAATTAAGCAAAAATAGTCAAAAAAGTAGCAATAGTCATCAATCCACACAACAAAAATGTAAGGCAACCAAAATGAACATCAAAAGATCATAACTATCACAAGCCTTAACTAATAACTATAGCCATTCAACAGTAATTAAAAGATCAAGAATACTTTGAAGACTAGTTAAGACAAATGCCGAGGAAACCAGTAACCTTTAGAGATACCAAGCCTTGGAGATTAACAGAAGAACCAGTGAACTAGAACATCAAACTTCCCTATTCTCATTCACATGAAAATCTAGGGCCAAGCAACATCAATTGAGACCATACCCCTCTTCTCACTTTCCCCTGTTTTGATATTTGTCATTTCCCTAATAGGTTGTAACCACAGAACTTAGGGCTTAACATCCTCTCGAGATTCCCACATCGACACATGTCTTTAACTAGCTGCTTACCTGATTGAGCCATTTTACCTCCAAGACCCCTTTGACTTTACTCCTTATTTAGTACATGAACTGGCCACACAACATCACTTCCTCCACTAAGAATGACCTTGTCCTCATGGTCCAAGGCTGGATATTGGAGCTATAATTGTTTGACATCCTCCCAAGTTGTGTTCGAGGGATCTAAGCCCTACCATTGCATTAGAACCTGCATAATGACATGTTCCTTCTGAATCACCTTACACTACTCCAATAATAAAAGAGGAACAATCAATGGCCCTTGGTTGGACGTAGTGGTTGGTAAAGGATTTCACATGGTGGTATGATCTCCATGGAATTTATTCAATAACAAAACATGAAAGATAGGGTGGATTTTAGCATATGCCAAAAGATCTAGTTTATAAGCAACCGACCCAATGCATTGAAGTATTAGATATTGACTGAAATATTTTATTCCCGGTATATGATTTCAGCACAATGAAAAGGACTATTGGTGATAAGGCTGGAGTTTAACGAAAACTCATTCACCTTACTGAAATTCCACCTCAGTTTGCTTATTGTCAGCAAGCCTTTTCATGTGAACCTAGGCTTTTAATAAATTTGCTTTCAATTGAGATAAAAGTTTATCCCTGTCCATCAACCATTGGGAAACCAACGGTGGATCAATGATAGCTGTTTCATAAGGAATTAAGTGGGGTGGGTCTCTACCATAAACTGTGCAAAAAGGCATCAATCCCGCACTCATTTGGTAAGTTGTATTGTACCAGTACTCTGCCCATGGTAGAAGATCAACCCAAGAGGTAGATGTTGCAGTGGAGAAACACCTCAAGTATATCTCCACACATTTGTTTAAAGCTTCAGTTTTCCCATCTATTTGCGGATGATAGGCAGAGGACATTTGTATTGTAGTACCCATTTTTGTAAAAAGATGTTGCCAAAACCAACTAGTGAATTCTCGATCTCAGTTACAGACAATGGACTTCGAAGCCCATTAAATTTAAACACAACCTTGATGAAAACCTCGGTAACTGAAGTGTTAGAAAAATTAGATTTCAATGGCACAAAATGTCCATACTTTGACAGATAATCAATGACCACAAATATCACTACATAACCCTTGGAGAGAGAAAGACCGCAAGTAAAGTCCATACTGATATCCTCCCAAACTTATGTGGGAATTGGAAGAGGTTACAATAGACTGATAGCTGCCGTTGTGAGATGTTTCGCTTACTGGCATATCAGGCATTATTAGACATGAGCCTGGACATCCTGGCGCATACCTCACCAATAAAACTAGCTAGCCAAGCGTATATACATCCGTAAAGATCCTACATGCTCCCAATTGAGAATTATGATAAGTTTGCAAGAGATGAAGCTTTAGACCAGCATCATTTGGGATCACTAAGTATTATTTCCACCATAACAAACCCTGTCGGAGGGTAAAATGATCATGACCTAGTTTGTTGTTGGCAAGGGCAATAAGAATGGGTTCATATGTGTCATCAAAAGCTTGTAATAACTGAAGTTCCTCTATAAAAGATTTATCAGGTTGAACAAATGTAAGTGCAAAACATCAGGATAATGCGTCTGTAACTTGGTTGTCTTTTCCAGGTTTATACTCGATGTTGAAATCAAAACCTAGAAGCTTAAATAACCAACAATGCTGCTTGGGGGTTTGAATTGGTTGTTGACAAAGATGGTCCAAAGCTTGTTGATCATTATGCATGATGAAATGATGTCCGAGTAAATAATGCCAGAATTTCTGAATAACCTCTATGAGAGCAAATAACTCGTGAATGTAGGTTGATTATTGTTGTATTTGAAGAGACATTTTTTTTGGAGAAGTATGCGATCAGATAATGGCATTGACTTAGCACGGCACTTATTGCTTAATCGGAAGCATTTGTCTTCAACACAAAAGGCAATAAAAAATCCGGTAATGCCAAGACCGGAGCTGTAGTAACAGCTTGTTTGAGAATATCAAAGGCGATTTGCCTATCAGCATTTCAAACAAATCCGTTCTTCTTCAGCAAATCCGTGAGTGGTCTTGCTAAAGATGCATATTTCTAAATAAAATGGCGGTAATAACCACTGAGGCCTAGAAAAGCTCGAAGCTACTTGACAGAAGTAGGTATAGGTCAGTCAACAATAACGGAAACCTTTATAATATCCATGGTCACGCCAAGCTTGGAAATCACATGGCCAAGGTATTTGATTTGTTGTTGGCAAAAACTACACTTAGAAAGCTTTGCATAAAGCTGGTTGTCTCACAGTGTCATAAGGACTTGTTCCAAGTGTTGTAAATGAGTAGACCAGGTACCACTGTAAACCAAGATATCATAAAAAAAAACAAGCATAAATTTTTGAAGAGCATGGTGAAATACTTGATGCATTAGACTGAAATGTCATGGGAACATTGCTGAGCCCAAACGGCATGACAAGCCAATGATAATGGCCTTGATGCGTTCGAAATGCCATCTTGTACTGGTCTTCTAAATGAAATAGAATCTAGTGATAACCAAAACGTAAATCCAGTTTGGAAAAATATACGGCACCATGGAGCTCG
Source organism: Dioscorea cayenensis subsp. rotundata (assembly GCF_009730915.1). NCBI lineage: Eukaryota > Viridiplantae > Streptophyta > Magnoliopsida > Dioscoreales > Dioscoreaceae > Dioscorea > Dioscorea cayenensis. The sequence goes on from NC_052489.1 coordinate 21,475,154, forward strand.
TCCAGTAATTCATCAACAGTTGGTATTGGGAATGCATCTTTGACTATAATACTGTTCAAGGCCTAATAATCCGTGCAAAATCGCCAAGAGACATCCTTTTTCTTCACCAATATAACTGGAGAAGAGAATGGACTAGTAGAATGTTCTATCAACTTGTCGTCCAACATTTATTTAAACATCAGTTCAATCTCTGCTTTTTGGCTATGTGGATAACGATATAGCATCACCTTGACTAGTGAGTTATTCGGTTGCAAAAGAATATGGTGATTGCATGGCCTCAACGGAGGTAAGCTAGTTGGAATAGAAAAAACAACCTTATATTTCTGCAAAATGTGAGATATATCGGGTGATGTATTTGCAGGAAGATTACTGAATATGTCATCAAGTATTGTTGAAGAAGCACATCCAAGCAAAGTTGTCATGGTAGGCAAAATTTGGCGTGTATAACACTCAGAAATGGCATTAGTAGAACAAGAACAATATAGTTGAGTGCAAATGACATTAGTTGGAGGGAGTTGTTGCATTCCTTTCCAAGTAATAAACTTGTCATCATAATAAAATCGAAGTTGTTGTTGCTCATAATCAATCATGTGAGGACCCATTTTCCGAAGCCAAGAAACTCCTACAATTAAATCTACCCTAGCTATAGCTAGAACATAAGCCGGCAACTGGAAGAAAGACCCTTAAACAATGAGATTGAGGTTTGGAATAAATCCTTCAATCTGTAAAGTGTGGCCATTGCCCACCAAAACCTTAGTTGGTAGGGATGGTAAGATTGGTAGCTTAAGAAAATCAACCACCTGTGGTTGTAAAACAGTATCATCACTTCCTCAATCAATTAGGATTGTTGTGGGATGCCCTTGAATAGTTCTTGCTAAACGTAAAGTACCAGCCGTAGTGATAGTGTGCATGGCATTGAGAGACTTCATGAGTCCTTGAGATGAATTAGCAGGAATTAATTACCAATTATGAAATCATCTTCAATCGTCTCATCACTGTTATGGTCCCATTGCAAAATAAGAAGATGTTTATTGGGGCAGATATGCTGAGAAGTAAATTTTTGGTCATAATTGAAACACAATCCTTTAGCCTTCCGGATTTGCATCTCATTAAATTTGATTCGGCAGATGGGTTACTGTAACAAAAAGATGTTGTACCAAAACCAGATGCCATAGTTTAAGAAGTACCCATGATCGAAGAGCCCACTGTGATGATAGGAACTTGAGGTAGTAATGGTTTAAATTGAATATCCTGTTAATAAACATTCTTTGGAAATGAGCCTCTCTTGCCGAGCTAGAGTTTTTCCTCAAATATTTTTGCCAAAGAGACAGCTTGTTCCATACCAACATGATGCTAAGGAATTAATTCCGCTTGGAGTTCTTTTGTGAGGCCTCCAATGAAACAATTTAACAAAACAATATCTGGGATGCCATCTACTCGATTAGCCATAGTTGTAAGTAGGGCATGATAGTCAGCAACCAACCCATCTTGTGTTACCTAAAATAAAACATATTATGGGCAATCAAAAACAGAAGGACCATAAAGTTTCCAAGGCTTTAGTTAAGGAAGTTCAAGATGTCAACTTGGTAGACTTCTACAACAATTGAAACCAAGGAACAACTGGACCATCGAAGTGAAGAGCAGCTATTTTAAGATGATGGGCATCCGGAACTAAATAGTATTTTAAGAATTGCTCATCCTAAAAAATCCACTGAAGAGTATCAACACCAGCAAATCTTGAAAAATCGATCTTGATTGATCACACAGAATAAGGTCAATAGCTTGATTTTTGACAAGTGAGGAATGCTCTAGAAGTACAGAGGAGGTACTCGTATGGTCAACAACGCCATGATATTTCTGATTGGTTTCAATGATATGAGTGATCCTCGCAATCGATTACTAAATCAGAGGTAGAGTAGAGAGAGAATGTTCAATAGATTGGAACCACTGCTCTTCACTATTAATCATCATGAATAGCATCTCAATCTTTGCCTAAAGATTCTTCATTCTAGTGTTATCAGCCATGGGAGGAATGTGAGAATGAAAGCACCAATTTGTTATAGATGTGCCCTGTGACGTGTTCTCCACAAGTGTATGAGTCGCACATAAGTAATACAGTGGTACCCCATGAGGGGTAGGGTTATCGAACCACAGGGACTGGACTCTTAGTACTAGTTGATCTTCTAATGTCTAACTGGATCACAAATTCAGGGTAAAGATGATAACTAAGTAACCTAAAAGAGGGAAGGATGACATGTAAGGGCTGGAACTGAACTAGGTGAGAAACGGAAAGATAGAGCAATGCCCCAGACTAATCCCCTGGAGAAATGTGTATGGACTTGTTTCTAATGCCTACCAGGTACATCCTAAGATTTAATGTGTGTGCTGAAGAGTAATATTGTATCTATGGTTCTCAAATACACCATGTTTTGCTAAGGTAACTGTGGGTTTCATACACATCAAGTTTTGCGATCACACAAGGAGACCACAACTATGGCAATCCACACACCAAGTTTTCCTAAGCAACTATGCAAATCTAACACATCAAGTTATGCAAACACATGATATAACACAAGAATACACTAGAACTCCGTAGACATTAAATGCAAGTAAATCAACATAACACATATACAACCAAGTTCATAGATCCGGGGCACCGGAGAATGGTTAGCCCCTTATAGTTTTACAAATCAACACAAAACTAAGGAGGGGCTATCCACTTGGTCTCTTGCACAATAGCTTCACTCAAGCCCCAGAAATGTGAAGGGGAAGACCATGACAGCCACACCCTAAGAAGAATGAAGAAGAATCGCCTAGAAAATGACCTATATCTGGGCTTAGAAGGAAGATACAGAAACATATGTTTGGCTCTTTAAAATTTGGCTGGAGTATATGTCAGGCAAGGCTCCTAAAGTAATTATTATAGACCAATGTATGGCTATCAGGGTGCAGTTAGATTGGTTTTTCCAAATTCCCATCACCACCTTTGCTTTTGCATATCATGAAGAAGGTTCCCGAGAAGCTTGGAGGTTTAAATGAATACAAAGCAATCAAAAAGATTTTGAAACGCATCACGTATGAAGCATTGGATATTCAAGAGTTTAAAGACACATACTTGAAGATGATGGCGGACTATAACATTAAGAAAAATTAATGGCTGAATTCTCTATTCAAAATTCATGATCATTGGGCTCATGTATATGTTAAAGGCATATTTTGGGCTGGAATGTCTACAACTCAATAAAGTGAAAATGTAAATGCATTTTTTGATGGTTATGTTAGTCTGACGACTTCACTGAAGCAATTTGTTGAGCAATATGATGATACCTTGAAAAACAAGATTGAGAAGGAGAACAAAGCTGATTTTGCTTCATTTAACTCGTGTTTTCCATTGATCACTGATTGCTATTTTCAAAAGCAACTACAAGAAGCATACACAAATGAAATTTTTAAATTGTTTCAAGATGAGATGCGAGGAATGATACATTGTAATCTTACTCTCACTGGTTTACATGGGGCAGTCTGCTCAATTTAGGTGTCCGACATTGTCAAAGGGAAAGAAGGTGCATTTAGAAAGCAAGTGGTATATAATGTTTACACTAACGATGAAGAATTTGACATTAAATGCTCTTGTCGGTAGTTCAAGTTCAAGGGGATTATTTGTAGGCACATTTGCTAGGTGCTTATTGAGAATAATGTGAAAGGCATTCCTTCTAGGTATATTTTACTACAATGGAGGAAGGATTTCAAATGCATGCATACATATATACTAAACTGCTATGATGACCCACAAACCAGTGAGGAGAAACTGCGGTATAATATATTGTGCTCTCATTTTACTAAAGCTGCAAAACTTGAAGTAGAGTCAAATGACAAATACATCTTCTTGATGAAATATGTGGATGAGGCAATTGAGAAGTTGATGGACAACACAACTTGCAAGGAAAAGTTTACACTTATATTGTTGGAGGCGATTAATGTGCCACACCAAAAATTTCTGACTCCTTTGAAGGTGCGGAGTAAGAGTCGTCCACCATTAAAAAGGAAGAAGTCAAAAGTTGAAGAAATAATAATCACAAACAAGAAAAAGGTAGTTTTATGTAGTATCATATTCATTTTTTCTTTAGATTTTTTTTAGATGCACTATTTTCTGTGTGTATAACATCCATGTTATTAGTTGTAGAAGGCACAAACAAAGGGAGATGCAGTATCTCAAAAATTTACACAAGATGATCATTGCACACAAGAGAGCATGGTAATTCTCTTGTAATTGTCATTAATGTCCAAATTACGTATTTCAATCATTTAATTTTTTTAATGATTTGTTGGACTATAATCTCTTTTCTTAGGTGAATTCAAATTTTATATCGATCAATCTAGATATGCGTTATAGTTCTTCTCTAGGTTTTACAAGCCAATGCAATGATCTCTGATTAAGGTGAGTTGCAAGACATATGTATTTATTTTTGTATTCAATACTTAGTGCTTAAGATTGTTGGCGATATGAAATTATGATATATTATCCATTTTTTTATTTTTGTGTTGAAGTTAATGATCTTACACATTTTTGTAGGGTGCAGAGCAAAAAAAAAAAAAATTCAGGGAACGGTATTGTGATGCAAGTTGCTTATATAGCGTAAGATTTAATTTTTGTGTTCGTGTTTGTGTTCATGTTGGTGGAGGAAAAACTGAAACTTTGTGTTCATGTTTGTGTTATAAGTAAAGATTTTTGTGTTTATGTTTGTGTTATTGTTGTAACATTTGTCTTGCTGTTTATGTTTAGGTTTTGTGTTGCTTATATTTGATGAAGAGATGAACCAGGATATATGTGTTGTTTAATTTTGTCTTGTGTTGCTTATTTCAAAGCTAAAACATAATTTGATGAAGAGATGAACCAAATTAATACAACCATTTGTGTTGCATATATTCAAACCCAGCTTGTATTGTTTAATTCTGGTTGATATTTTGGCAAGCCCAGATTTTTTTTCTCCAAAGCAGCAACGAGCGTCTCGTATTTTGGAGTAGAGCACTTTGGAAGCGGGAAAAGCACTGTTATTTTTGGGCACATATCATTTATCATGGTAAATATGATCAATAGCGTAAATATACATTATTAAGAATATGTAAACATTTACACATCACATTTTTTTTTTGTTATCCTTGAACTAAAATCATGTCACTGAAATAAAATACAATAATTTGAACAAGCAAAAGTCTTCTAGAAAGAAAAAGATCAATTTGAATGGGCAATATAGCTTCAGCGATTCTGGGAATGCAGCCTCACACAACGCATCAATCCACCAAGAATATGTTTTTTCAGGCAGCATCTTTTTACAAATCTCTGGAGCCAAGACTCCATCTTTGCATGTCGGTTCTGGGTACTTTAAATGTAGCATGCCTTCCTTCAGACTTGTTGAGATGTATAACTCCATGCAGTTTGTATAGTAATTGTGTTCACAACCCATCTTATTAAACATTTCATGATTTTGCTTCTCTGCCATGCATATGTTAAAATAGACGCCTCGAGATTTGTTCACCTAATAAAAATTTTTCCACCTTATTTAGTATTAAAGTTACATGAGATTTCAATGGCCCACAATACTAACCATTGGCTAATAACTTGAACAATATATAGAAATGGAATCATCCATCTAACAGAAGATAAAGTGGGAACTAAAGTATTTTACCACATGCGAAACAACCATAAATATATAGAATTGGAAGCATTCATCTAACAAAAAATAAAATGGGACCTTATGTAAAAGGAAAATCAATAATACTGTCAGTGACACTGAAGAGACACTTACAGTTTTGAGCGCATCCAAAGCAGCCACCGCATCTGATGAGGTAAGCAATTCTCCTAGGTCCATAAATATTTGAGATTAATTTCAATCAAACATACAGTCATTAACAATTCTAGAACACAGAAGAAAGAACTCAGCTGTTGATTAAACCATAAATTTAATGTATAAGTTGGTATTTCTTCAATAGACTTACATATGAGGTATAAAGAACTCAATGTATGCAAATCTATCATAAATTAATGTCAATTCACATATTATTTAGAAAAAAATTGAAAAAAAATGCATACCTCAGCTGCATGTATGATAACATATACAATCATAGAACCACAAACCAATGTACAAACCTAAATTAAGGCCTGTAACTAAATAGGGCCATATGTACAATTCACATTTCAAAGAAAATTCAGAGAATGAATTCATTTTTCATCAAAGGCTCAGCTCTTGCCCCTCTATTCTTTTACATGGATAAACCTGAATGAAGGGCTAGAACTAAAGTTACCATGCCACCCAATCTCCATACTCTTTTATAGGGCAAATCATCATAGCCACAAGAACATCTAAAAGAGTAATGTTATATAGAGCAAACCAAATACACAAACCAGCCATGTCGACCGAAAGAAATACATGATGCAACAAAATGATTCATGCTGAATATATATAAAATATCAAGCAACATAATGAAAAAAGAGACTCAGATTCAACAATGGAAATTTTCTCCCACCATTCCCCCTCCTTCTACAACAATAGGAGTAGCGGTTGCCTACTAGGTCATCCAAGCTACTATGCCATGGTTGTAGAGAGACGAGGGCACGAGAGAATTTTTTTAGGGCATCATCATTGCCTCTGTACTTGATTTCAAGGCTAGCTGAGGCTTTTGGACAAGGGCACCAAAGAGGGGAGCGACGGTTGGGAGTAGAGGCACGAGAGGGAATAAGGAAATAGCAGTCAGGAGCTAGGATACGAGTGACTGAGAAGCCGAGAGCTACCGCACAAGAGAGGAGGGGGAGAGGCAACTAAGCTTCTGTCCCCTAATTTCAGACAACCTAGGGCACGAGTGAGGAAGGAGCCGGGAGCTACCGCACAAGGCACGAGTAAGAAGCTACCACACGAGAAAGGAGAGGGGAGCGGGGACCAGGCTTTCATCCTAGAATTTTAGAGAACCTAGGGCACGAGTGAGCTAGAGAATGACCGGGATCTATCGCATGAGAAAAGAGAGGGAAGCGGCAATCAGGATTTTGTCCCAAGAATTTCAAAGAACCGTTGACACAGGAGAGAGAGGAAGCAAGAGCTATCCCATGAGAGAGGAGGAGGGAGGGGTGGCCAGTCTTTTTAGCTTGGAAGAGAAACTAGGGCACAAACATGAGAGAGATAGAGAGAGAGGGACGAAAGCATTCTCATTTTCCTAAATTTTTTAAATTTTTAAAATAAAAAAAATAAAAGAGGAGAGAGAACCGTTGCCACATCACCAGCCACATCAGTCGTGTGGCTGGTTCGTGTGAGTAACCAACGAATCAAAGTTACTTCCTTTCATAAATCATGATCCATATTGGTCACTATTATTAAAATCTGATGACAGTAAAAAGGGGGAAGTTCAAAGCTAACAATTTAATGGTAAAGTCAAAAGATCCTTGAAACTGGAGAAATCTTGTGAATAAGGTTGCATTTTCTTTAACATAAACAAAGAGAGTCCTCCTTGAAATCACTCTTGTTTTAATGTTATGCTCTTAAAATCTTAGAGATCTAATAAATATGTCCCAAGTTTCAACGCAATATATATATAGATATATATATTGGGCAAAGTGAATCAGTTAAAGCCAGAGTAATTCCCATTGAAGTCATAGACTGCATGCATGCAAGATACAGATCAAAATGAAAGTATTTTATTGCAACAATATGACTTGAACAAACTTAATTAGAACCACATCCATTAAAAGGTTACAAACAATGCACTCATGTGCTTTGACTGTTCAAAGAGATGATTATAAATAGTCAGTGCAATAAATCCATTGAAAATGACCTTAATAATTGAGATCATGAATGTGAGAAGAGTAAAGGTGTTGCTAACTTTCCTTGTGATTTTGTGTTTGTCTGCCCATCCTTTGGAAGCTCAACTTTCGAAAGGGTTTCATAATGATACATGCCCTCAAGCTGAAAGTATTGTCAGAAAAGAGGTTTTCAAGGCCTTTCTAAATGATTCTGGCTTGGCTGCTGGACTTGTTAGAATGCATTTCCATAATGCATTTGTTACAGTTAGTATTTCTATTCTCTCTTTCTTCTTGTACATAGTCACTTTTTTATTATACTTATTCCTTTTCATATTAGAAGTTTTCAACTTCACCTGTCATATATCTATATATGTCACGCTTGGTTTCATTTCAGCATAAACAAACATCTCACACAAAATACAAAGAGAAGTGAATCTTTTGAAGGCAATGTGAAATGTGTGAATATTTACAGGGTGCAGATGGATCAGTACTCATTGATTCAACAAGCAACAACACAGCAGAAAAGGATGCACCTACAAACAATCCAAGTCTGAGGGGATTTGAGGTCATTGACAATGTAAAAGTCAAGCTTGAGGCTTCATGCAAAGGAAAAGTCTCATGTGCTGATATACTTGCATTTGCAGCCAGGGACAGTATTCTACTTGTATGATATTATGATATATGTAACTTCTTCCTAAATCTATTTTACTTTTATATATTCATAAATGCATGCATACATGCTCAACCTTTGTATATAATTTTATATCAAATTAATCTTTTATATATCTTTGTATACAGAGCTCAGGATTATTCTATGAAGTCCCAGCAGGAAGAAGAGATGGCAATGTTCTACTGGCTTCTGAGGCACTGGCCAACTTACCACCTCCTATTGCAAATCTTGATCAGCTCACAAGAAGTTTTGCAATGAAAACTTAACTCAAGAAGAGATGATCATTCTTTCAGGTATACATTTAATTAATAATGGAGATAAGCCTGGATAGATCTTTCATATCATTATCATCTTCATCATCATCATCATGTAGAGCAAAAGCTTATATAAAATAATTTTTATTTTGTGACAATAACCGCAAAACAAAAGTAATTAAAAGACATCGGGAGGGTCTCCGATGATTATAGATATATATATATATATATAAATCTTTTTGCAGCGTAACTCATCTTGTGATATATACATAAGAATAATAATTAGGAGCACACACCATTGGAAGATCCAACTGCACTTCCTTCATGAGGAGGCTCTACAACTTCAACTCAACAGGGAGCCAAGACCCAAGTCTAGACCCAAGTTATGCTCAAATCCTGAAACAAAAGTGCCCTAATACCACAACTGGTGTAGTCAATGTTGTGCCAATGGACCCAGTCACTCCCACCATCTTTGACAACAACTACTACAAAGACATCTTGATCAACCGTGGTTTGTTTGCTTCAGACCAAGCCCTAATTTCCTCTCAAGAAACGAAAAAGAAAGTGCATAAATATGCGTCTCTTTCAACTCCATTTGCTCACCAAGAAGTTTGTACATGCATTTGTGAAAATGGGCAGTTATGGAGTTCTTACTGGTGATGAAGGAGAGATCCGTGCAAATTGCAGGGTGATTAATTAGCCCACCGTAATTCTTAATTCAGTTATTTAATTGTTTGTTTTAAAATTAAGTTATCTTGGTTGAAGAGTTTTTTTAATCAAGATATGTTTTTTTATTTTAAAATTATTGTAGTGACTAAATTTATTAGATTTTTATAATTTATGCTCACGAAAGATATCTAATTTGTCAAAAACCTCTTAGTCTATTAGCACGGGGTTTTTTACACAAGGTCTTCGGGTCATACCATGAAAGCGAATTCGAATCTTAGCTCACATAAGATAATAACACAAATGTGTTAATATAGTAACTCCATATCTATGCACATCCCTAGCACGTGATTTGTTCATGTAAACTTTGTTAAAAAAAAATAATTTTCTTTATATCCTATATAGAAATTATTATTATTATTATTATTATTTTACTTGGTTGAGCTCACATTCACTCAATCAAATATTATCTTAGAATGTTTTGAACTCTTTTGATTATGCGATAATTAAAAATTAAAAATTAAAAAATTAAAATATATATAAGTTACTTTTTAGTATTAACTTTACATCTAGAGAAATGAATTTAAGACATATAAAATATAACTTAATTTTCCTTATTATTCCACATTTAAAGTATGATTAATTAATAAGAGAATGTGGGTTTCAGGAAAATTGTTTTTAAAAAATATGTTAAAAATTAAATCATTTTTAAAAGTGATATATCATATAAATGAAAACATTAGTCTTTATTTTTTTTATTTGTTAGTGCAATTGTACAATTCCATATAATTTGATAAGTATAAATTTTAAAAAAATATTTAAATTAAATTAGATTGAAATAATATTTTTAGTATGCATTGGGCGCTCTTGTGATAGGATCTTTTTCTTTTCAGTTTGCCAACATGTGCCACTGAAATTTGGTTAAATTTCATTGTTTAATCATGCATACATCTTCAGTTGAAATTCGAATATTTTAAACTTTAGTCTAGTTGTTGCATCCCATTCACTGACGCACTTCTTTAAATATTATATTAATTATATCCCTTTCCTATGGTTTACTTATGTGAGTTATAAAATGACGTCAAGAGGCTCAATGTTCCAACCGATATAAAGTTTGAAATTTTTATTATGCATAAGTGGACATTATATATATATATATATATATATATATATATTAATAAATTGGGTTTGAGAAGTTTGAACTTAATACCTTTCAAATATAATTAAAGTAAGAAACCATTAAGCTATATATTGATTCATGTGGACATTTTATATTAAGCAAAAAATTAGTAGCAAAAATATGTTTTTATGGAAATCGAAGCATAAACTTAGTTATTATTTATTAACTATAGCCTTATAGTCATTTGAGAGATAAAATATTATACATTTTTATCGTTATTTAAATTTAACATCAATTTTTTTCATGAGCAATATCCTAATTCAATGAAGCTTCGTTCAACTAAACAATTTATGGAGAAGCACTACACTGAAGACAAAGAACATCTATTTGAGACTTTTCTTAGTTATTACTCTTTCAAATTCTTAAATGCATCCATCAAACAAAACCTAGCTGGATATGTATAATTTTGGACAAATCTCAATAGAAAACTCAAGTTTATTATTTCTATTTGCCAGTTGATAAATAAAACATCATTCTTTGCACCATCCCCACCCCAGTGGTACTCGTACACAAATTTTTTTTTAGCGATTGTCTTTGGATGGCATAAATTTCTCATACCGATTCATTGTCTTTTTGTTATCATTTTTTACTATGGCCTAATTGCAGTATTGGTGGACCCTAAATCCTGTTACTTTGTTTAGATAAAACTTAATGCAAATAATCTCAAATATAGCCTAAATTTTTTTATTAAAATTGTATGAGAATAAGGAAGAAAGAGGGCAGAAACATATCTCCACTTGGATTTATTATCACGGTTGATTGATTACATTCTATTTATAAATTTATGGGGCTCATTCCTAGCCTGCTTATTCCTAGCCTGCAGATAGACTTCACAATTATACTTTTAAAAATTCTATGCATTATTATTTGATCCCACACATCTTATCCAGTACTATTCTCATTACAACAAGTCCTCCACACTCAACACCAAATCCACCAAAACTGACACGAAATTTAACAGCAAAATCCATACCAGCCAATCAAAACGCCTCCCATGCCTCACTGGGTCCCATCAATTGGAAAACACGTGGCAACTCTGATTATTTACTATACATATATATTCCTTATTCCAAGCTGATCAGTATCTTATTGATCCACATGCTTATATTAACTATCTGCAATTAAGGACTTAGTATTGCTTATGGACAAGTGAGTGGAAATTGCTTATATATATATATATATATATATATATATATATAAGATACTCCTATGTTTATTTTTTTTATTTTATGTTATTTTATTTTTTTTTTTAAAAGCAAAAACTCACATCTTATTCCTAATTGCATATAACAATCTTCACTGTTATTGCAAATACCTCTTAGTTAGACCCATTAAGCGATAAACTAATTTCAACCGTAGATGACCCCAGCCTAAGCTTTGGAGAATAATAATAATATCATAATAATAATAATAATTATTATTATTATTAAAGTTCATAAATAACTATTAATAATATTATTATTAGTTATTTATGAGCTTTAATATTTAAAAAAATAGGTACAATACTCGAATTAGCCCCTTTACTTTTCTCTCTCTGCTCTTTTGGTCCCTCTACTCAGAAATGCTTTCAAGTAGTCCCTATACTCTTCAAAATGATTCTACTTAGTCATTTCTACTCTAAAATAGGCAAATTATTAGCTATATTTCGGTATAATACCTGAATTGGTCCCTCTACTTTTCTCTCTCTTCCCTTTTAGTCTCTCTACTCAGAAATGCTCCCAAGTAGTCCCTCTACTCTTGAAAATAGTTCTACTTGGTCCCTTCTACTCTAAAATAGGCCAATTATTGGCTTTATTTTTCAAGAGTAGAGGGACTAGATGAAAAGAGATTAAGGGTAGAGGGACTAAATTGGGTCATTTTCAAGAATAGAGGGATTAGTGGGCCGCATTTCTAAGTAGAGGGACCAAAAGGGAAGAGAGAGAAAAGTAGAGGGACCTTCGGGTATTCTACCCTATATTTTCAAGAGTAGAGGGATTAGATGGGAAGAGATTAAAGGTTGAGGGATAGGGTCATTTTCAAGAGTAGAGGGATTAGTAGGGCGCATTTCTGAGTAGAGGGACCAAAAGGGAAAAGAGAGGTAGAAGGACCAATTTGGGTATTATACATAAAAAATATCAATCAAATAAATGTATTTACTTAAAGATTTAAATTTTATAAAAATTGATTGTTTGGACAAGTTAAGAGCATTGGGAATCTAAGTTGCCAACTGCAACTAGATATACTTCAAAAATTTATATCTCTTTTCTTTATTTTGTACATTGGGATAAAATTATTAAATCCAAAGGGCTCATATCCTAGTGGTAATTGAGGATTAAAAGCTTAGTTGGGTACTATACTAATCTAGTGTTTCATTTTGAGCACCCAACGTTGATTTGTATCTTTTTAGATACTAAATTTTAATTTATTATCAACGGGAGGGTACTCTCTCATATCCAATAAAATAATGCTGAGTTATACGTCAGAATTGAAAGATCTTCAAATATGTGGCTTGCCCATTGCCAACTCATAAAGGCCATGTCAACCTCATGCCACGCAAGCATAAGACTTATCCAAGTCAGCAGCCACATCATCTCATGTTAAATAAAAAAAAAAGCCATATCTCTAAAATTTTTTCTTCCTTCTTCTCCCTTCTCCTCTTTTCTCAACCGATCGGTCAGGAAATGTAAATTGGTGAAATATAAATTATATTTTCCACTTGTGTGGATCTTTATGAAGTTTGCAGATATTTTAAATGAGCACCTCAATGTTGTTTTTTTTATAACTTATACAGGGTCTTGCACATGGTCCATGATACTAAATAGTTTTATGCATTTGTAATAATTTTAGCACAATTTCTTCAGAATTCATACTGGCAACGATTGTGAATTAAATTGTTGAAAGTAGGCATCAACACATGGAAACTAAATGAACACAGAATTCATGAAACGTAATTGACTATTACAGTCAACTTAAGTGTATAAACTATACTTTATTGTAGAACACTATTGGAACTTAACAACATTGTCTTAACTTTGTTCCATTCGAAACCTCTAGATTACAACCCCCATGATGCAGCTAATAACCAAGTTCTAATCCAAGAACTCACACTCAAATAAAAGTAAACAAATAAATTAATTTCAATTCATCGATCCCCTTTCACAAACCCTAAAACAAGTATTTATAGAGGTCTAGACTAAGGACAAAATAGTAAATAAAACTAAAATAATTACAAAATATTAGATAATTAAATAAAACTATATAACTAATAAAGCTAAGACAATTATAAAATACTAAGATAATTTAAAATCTTAAATTTATTAGACATTATGCTGCGTCATTCACCTCCACTCGAGAGAAATTCGACCTCGAGTTTTAAACTGGGAAATTAAACTTGTGATTGGATATTTCATCAAACCATCACCATTCCAAAATTTGAATTTTTTTATCTTGAAATCTTTCCATTTAGTAGCTTTATTTCTCTTTCTTTTCGAAAATAACCACATCCTTAGCTTGGATTCTTTGAGATGCTCAGAGAAATCCTTCTCATTGGGCTTCTTTATTTCATCAACACTTTCCAATCAACTTTTTCATTTTTTCCCTCGGTTTTAAAATCTTCCCTAATTATTTTTTCACAATTTCCATCATCAGTGATAGTATTGAACACCTTATTTTTAATCAACTGATGGCTTTTTGGAGTTGACATTATCTGCCTTAAAAGATAAACTTGTCTATTTTCTTCTTCATATTCTTCTTCTTCTTCACCATCTGGCTCATAAATAATCTCTTCATTCTTCTCTACAATATTCACAGTCTTCCTCAAGGAACATTCGTTGGACTTGTGTCCCGGTTGATTACTTTTGAAACACTTCCCTACAATACGTTTGGCATATAAATTTTCTGTTCTGCTTACGCCTTTATCCTTCCTTTCTTTATCTACCATCTCTACTGCCTTGTTTTGTCTATATTTGTTGTTCTTATTGTTACGATCTTCTTCAAACTCTTCTATGGACTCTACGACTTTATAATCTTCACGGTTCCTCCAATCGCGTTCTTGTTGCATTAACTCTAACTTTAGGGTCATGTTCTTCGCCTCAGATAAGGTTCGGATAACTTATACATCGATCTTGTCTCTGAGTACTGGCCTCAACCCCTCCAAATATCTCACAACCTGCTGCCCTTCTGACCTAAGGAGGTTGTTTTTCTAAACCAGTCTGATAAATTTCACAGTGTATTCATTGACGAAGTGACTACCCTATTGACAATGTTGCTACTGTTGAAACAGGATCTGCTCAAAATCTAGGTGTAAAAACTCCCTCTTCAATAAATATTTTATCATGTACCAAGTTTGTACAAGACCTTAACCTTCTTGTTCTCTCCTGGATTGAATCTGTTCCCACCATGCAAATGCTCCCCCTTTCAAACGACATGTTGCCAATCGAACCCATATCTCTAGTGGAGTCTCCATGTAGTCAAAGAATTTGTCAAATTTTTTGCAATCCAATCAAAAAATTCTTCTATGGCCAAGCTTACGTTGAACGATGGGATAATCACCCTTAACCGAAAATCTTCACCATCCCTTTCAACACACCCATAATCATTTCTTGCCCTCTGGCCTTTATATGGTTGATGACGCCCGAACCAATTTGGTTCAAAATTGTCTTCTTCTTCTGAATCTTCATTATAGACATATTGTCTATAAATAAGGACAAGACGACGTTTATCAATAGGAACACCACAAGCCAACTCCACCCCTGGCCTTCTATTTCCATTCTGCCTCCTATGTGCATCAATTTATAGACATCCAAACAATCTACAATTCTTTAAAGAGCTCATCAAAACGCCAGAATCTAAGATCCATTTGTTACTCCAAACGTCACTACAATCGTTGCAACGCTTCGTCCCCTAAAAGGGCTTTAGCCTCCTGATCACCATTACAATGACCATCACCTTCGCCACCAGTTGACATCCTCGCTCCGATACCACCTTACGTAGCGGATAACCAAGTTTTAGTTCAGGAACTCACACTCAAATAAGAGTAAACAAGAAAATTAATTTCAATTCATCTATCCCCTTTGACAAACCCTAAAACAAGAATTTATAAAGAGTCTAGACTAAGGGTAAAATATTAAATAAAACTAAAATAATTACAAAATATTAGATAGTTAAATAAAACTAAATAACGAATAAAGCTAATATAATTATAAAATACTAAGATAATTTAAAATCATAAAATTAGACACTATGACGCGTCACCCCACTCCAAAAAAACAACAACAATTAAAATAAAGAATTATAAAATATCTTAATATAATTAAATAAACTTAAAGTGATCACAAAATATTAGATAATTAAATAAAACTAAATAACGAATAAAGCTAATATAATTATAAAATACTAAGATAATTTAAAATCTTAAAATTAGACACAATGACGCGTGACCCCACTCCAAAAAAAACAACAACAACAACAACAACTAAAATAAAGAATTATAAAATATCTTAGTATAATTAAACAACAACTAAAATAATTACAAAAATATTAGATAATTAAATAAAACTAAATAACGAATAAAGCTAATATAATTATAAAATACTAAGATAATTTATAATCTTAAAATTTGACACTATGACGCGTCACCCCACTCCAAAAAAAAAACAACAACAACAACTGCTAAAATAAAGAAAGAAAGAAATTGGAGCTCGTGGATATTCGAATTTGAAGCAGAAAAAGCTCTCATTAGAAGGAGAGAAGTCTTCTCACTCAAAAAAAAAAAAATGCTAAAAGAAGAAAGAAAGAAATTGGAGCTCATGGGCATCCAAATTTACAGCAGAAAGAGCTCTCATTAGAAGGAGAGAAGTCTTCTCGCTAGCAAATGCATTGCACTCACGTCTATAGTGTCCTCAGGGGAGAAGTCTTCTCTCCGGCTGATTGATTGAGAAAAAAGGAAATGGGAGAAGAGGGGAGAAGAAGGGAGAAAAAAATTTTAGGGCTCCATGGTTTTTTTATTTGACTTGAGATGATGTGGCTGTTGAGTTGGATAAGTCTTATGCTTGCGTGGCATGAGGCTGACGTGGCATTCATGAGTTCGCAAAGGGTGGACCACGTATTCAAAGATTTTTCAACTTTGGTGTACAACTCAACATTATTTTGCCGTATATGTGAGAGTACCTTCCCGTTGATACTAAATTAAAGCTCAGTATCCAAAAAGATACAAATCAACGTTGGGTGCTCAAAACGAAACACTAGATTAGTACGGTACCCAATTAAGCTTTTAACACTGGTACTTGACTTTATTGATTAAAACGAGGGTAAGACAAAAGGTCTCGAGTTCAAGACTCATTGAAAGTAATGATGGTAATGGGTCGCCGATTGTGGATGTGGGCTCACAGCCCAAACCTCTCATCCCTTGTTGAGGGCGAGCATATTGAAAGATTAATTCCCAGCTCGTTCACACTCTTTTGATATATATAACACTTGTCATTTTCGTAATATATATATATATATATATTAAATTCTCAATAAGGGTAATTTTTAAAGGAAACATAAACAACCATTGTTTTATAAAATATTCCCAATTTTCAATATTTTTAAATTTTATCAATTTGAGGATATTTGTCCAAATGGGTGAAAAAATGACAGTCATATATTCAGGCATGGAAAAAACAGAAAGTTTTATTTAAAATAAAAAAGTCGAGCGAAGTTAAGACAACTAAAATATTACAAGTTGGAAACTAAATTGTATATCTAACATTGCAAGCAATAGCAAGTCATGGTCAGCCAATAAGTAGAACTTTCACAGGAGAATAAATTCATATTAGTTAATTAACAAAATTTTGTCATGAAGGTGATGTTCTAGTTGTTAAACAGCCCATATGCTTAATTAATGTTTGTGTTAATTAAAGTATTATAACCAATAGGGACATTAAATGTTATACATGTCTTTTAGCTGCTAATTAAATTAACATCATTTTCAAGTGCATCCCAATTCAAGGAATTATGAAAAAGTACACCAATGAAAGTACAACAACGAAGATATATATATTAAAAAAAAAACAAATTTATTTGAGACTTTTTCTTAGCCATCACTCTTTAAATTTTTTGAACGTGACTACCAAACAAAATCTAACCGAATATGTATAGTTTCGAACAAGTTTCAATTCAAAACTTTAGTTTTATTATTTCTATTTGCAAATCTAAAATAAAACAATAATAGTAGTGATTTAATTTACTTAATTATGTAAATTTTTTTTGGTTGGATTTTCTTTTCTAGAGCTTATAATAATTCTTTAAATCTAATCTATGGTAAGAAAAACGCAGAGAGAAAACGTATTTATATATGAATCTAAACATTAAAAAATACACAAAATTATTATTTTTGCAAGAATTTTTCAAAAAGAAAAAAAAAATCATTATGAAAAGATAATTAAAAATGTAACTAATAATTCCTTGATCTAAATTATATTATATAGATATGATATGAAAAACAAAATGTCATTATTATTCTCATATACATAATATTTTGCCAAATTACATGATTCCGAGCAGTATTTATCTTTATAGCTCTAATTATAATCCACCTCTCTAAAGTAGTTAACTTTATTGTATAATAATAATTTCTCTTAGTATCAAAGATAGGTATACAGCAATGCTTATGACTGGGCAGAATTACAACACCTTTTTCACACACAACAAAGATAGGTATACAGCAATGCTTAGTATCAAATTTACCAATGTCTCACCTTTTTTACACACAACTATTTTAATTAAAACACAATTAGTCAACTATTCTCACAGCTACGATGACAAGTTCTCCTCAGCCGACAACAAATCCAACAGCAAAACTAACCAATCAAAACTACTAAAAAGTCAACCGGCTCCCGCTATAACAAACACGTGGCAATCTGTTATTGAATATCATAGCTGTTCCTTATTTGAAGCTTATCAGCTTGACTGATAGATCCCACTTAGACCCAACAACCGTTTGGTTCCGAGCCAGCTCATGCACATGGTCACACCCATTGTTAATTAGTACAGAGACATGCAACTCATTCCACGTCACTCAACTTATAAATAGCAACTCCGTGCATGACTCATGGTCGACCATAGTTCACATGAATCACAACACAAGAAGACCACTTCATTGATTTGAATGTCTCTGAGAAGTGGAGATATGTTGATAGTTCTTCTCGTGTGTTTGTGTCTGTTCTCTCCATTAGATGCTCAGCTTCAAGTTGGGTTCTATAAAAAGTCATGCCCTAACGCTGAACTCATTGTCCGGGATGAAGTCAGGAAGGCTATCATCAAGAACGGAGGCCTTGCTGCTGGCCTTGTCAGACTGCATTTCCATGATGCTTTTGTTAGGGTACATCTATGTAAATATACAGATATATATATACATGCTTGTTTTAGTTCTTCTTTTCTTTGTTTTGATGATTATCTAGCATGCATCTTGGTGCATGTATACCATATTGTTAACATGTTTAATTAATATTGATGATGATATGTGTGTGTTGACTGTTGTTATTTAACAGGGAGCTGATGGTTCAGTGCTGATTGACTCAACAGCAAACAACAGTGCAGAGAAGAGTGCACCACCAAACAACCCAAGTTTGAGAGGGTTTGAAGTCATAGACAGTGCAAAGAAACGTCTTGAGAGTGTTTGCAAAGGAACAGTCTCATGTGCTGATATACTTGCATTTGCAGCTAGAGACAGTGTTCGCTTTGTATGCCAAACCTTACTATTCCTTAATTTGTTTACAATATATATTTTCATTATATTTACATATTATATATATCATTAATATTTAACTATCTTCTCTTTCAGAGCATGGGGTTGCCCTACAGTGTACCCTCAGGTAGAAGAGATGGTAGAGTTTCATTGGCTTCTGAAGCTCTTTCAAATCTCCCTCCTCCTATATTAAACCTCAATCAACTCACACAAAACTTTGCTAGCAAAGGCTTGACACAAGATGAGATGATCACTCTCACCGGTACATCTATACATATATATATGTTGTTTCATAGTCCCATAGTTTGATCGGTTAATAAAAACAACGTTGATATATATATATATATTATTGTCCAGGAGCACATTCGATTGGTCGATCTCACTGCAATGCATTCACCAATAGACTCTATAACTTCAACTCAACAGGGAGACAAGATCCAGGCTTAGATCCAACCTATGCTGCTCAACTAAAAAGAAGTTGCCCTAATAATAGTAGCAGTGCAAACCTAGTTGTGCCATTGGATCCTATTAGCCCTACCATATTTGACACAAACTTCTACAAGCTCATCCTTGCAAAGCGTGGTTTGTTCACCTCTGATGAATCTCTCATTTCGACTCCGGCCACCGCAGCAAAAGTCAGGGCAAATGCTAACAACGCCAACGTCTTCAAGCAGAAATTCTCTGCAGCAATGGTGAAGATGGGGAAGATTGGCGTTCTCACTGGAAAGCAAGGAGAGATACGTTCAGTTTGCAATAAGATCAACTGATCAAATGCACTGCTGGTCTTATAGCTATATGATGTTTCATTTATATGTTTCACTGTGTTTTGCATTTATGTTTTTGTTGATTTATTGGTTTGCATGTTATATTGTTGTGAAGTATTGTATTGTTTTGTTCATGTAATAAGTGCTTTTTTTTTGTGATAATGGGACGGAAAGAAATAAGAATTTGCACATTGATTTGATATGATCTCTTTGGTATTTTATTTGAGCCTTTTTGTTATCAGTTGTATAGCAAATCATTTAATTTGTTGACTTGTTGGGATATAGCTTTCGGATATTGTTAGAGAGTCTTTTCATTATCAATTGTGATGATTTCTGCAATTCATAGTTTTAGTTATCTTTCTTTGTATCATACTAACCGTTTATGACATAAAAAAATTTTATTGATTGGTAGAGACAAATTAGAATTTAAGAGTTTTAATTTGTACGTATGCGACTCTTTATTATTTAATCCTTGAATAAAATTTTATTATTTATATTTTGTAGGAGATTGTTTATGCTTTTTAAGAATGAAAGATTATATTTAATTTATTCGTTTAAAAAACTTTGTAGATTATTTAAACTACAAAGTCAAAGGCAAAAGCACAACTTGTAAAGAAAGATAAAATTAGGGATATAATTGCATAATTAATATATAGAGAGAACTAGAGATTATATAATTGTTGGCATTAATCTCTTGTGATAATGATTTCAGTGCATAATGCATTTTTTGATGTCACGTGATTTTTTTTTTATTTGTGTTTAACTTTTTTTCCCCGAGTGATTGATAGATAATTTAAATATCATCTAAGGTAGTAAAAATATCATCTAAGCACCAAAGGCTCATAGTTTAGTGGGTTTTATTGTGGAAAATAAAAATGAGACATTAATAAAAAAGTCTCAAGTTCAAGACTCATTACAAACAATAATGATCATAGGTCGCTGGTTATGTTTGCGGGCTCGCATCACAAATCCCTTGTCTGATTGAGGGTGTGCAGGTTGGATGATTAATTCCCAGACCGTACATACACCTCTAATGTATATAATGTTTGTCATTTTCGTTTAAAAAAATCATCTAAAACCATATCTGAAGCTATTTGCGCATCCACGAGTTCCAAATTAATTTAGTTATAGAAAGAACAAAGCTATTCATCCCAATGAATGTGCTCAAATTCACCTCTCAAATGATGTTGTTGTCCACGTGATTTTCCTTCTCTCTTTCCTCATCACCTTATTTCTCTCTCACTTTAATGTAAAAACAAAAAAAACAAAAAAACAAAAAGAAGAAGAAAGCATCCTAGTTAAAGCCTTCCCTTCTTCATCTCCCATCTCCCATCTTTCCCTCATCTTCCGCCCCTAGTAAGACGACGACTCCCACAACATCGTTACCAGCATCGCATCATCAATCTTCCTTCTCTCTAGGAAGACAGCGACTCCACGGTTGTGCGGCCTCTCTCTCTCTCTCAGTCAGCAACCACCAATCCACGACAGTACAGTTCACACCACCTTCTTCTCTCTTAGTCACTTAATGTAAAGAAATAATATTCCAAGCCTTGGCATGCTCTTGTCTTTCCCTTTGCTCCGGCTGATGAAGAAGCTCATTACGCGGTCTTCATCTTCGCCACACCGCCGTCTCAAGAACTACTCAAGATCTGAATCTGAGAAGGAAAGTATAGGTTTTCCATTTTTCTACAACGAGGACTACGACCGGCGGCAGTGTCAAGCCATGGATCTCATCATCATGATCTCTTCGCCAATAGAGGAGATGAGGATGGAGGACAACATTGGAGCCCCTCCTCTCCGGCCGGTGAACTTCATTTTCAAGGATCAAGTACCTTATTATCCATGAACAAAGAAGACCTTAACCCTTAGCTTTGGCTAGCAACCCATCATTGTTTGTTGTTCATCTCCATTACAGTTGGACCATGTGAAGAAATCTATGGGCTTAAAGGGTTAAGGATGGCATTGTCCATCTTAATTTGTTTCTTTTCTGCTTTTTTGAAATAGATCTTGAAGGAAAATAAGGATAAAAAGATGTAGAGTTTAATGAAAGATGCAAGCACAGTGAGTTTTGATTCTATTGATATGGAGAAAATCTCAACATCTCAACTTTTTCGTTGCAAATTTAAGATTCATACATAGCATGCATACTCAAATCCTCTACCATTGATGGTGCTTAGATGTGTTGAATATGAAATTGGATGAATTGTTAACTTTCTTTTTGTGTGTTAACCAAGACCTCTTAAAGCCATGGATAAGGATGAGACATAGTTTTTGGATAATCTAGAGATGGTAAGAATGTTGAACAAGTTTTGTTTAATAGTTGCTAAATATTCTTTTCTACCAAGTTTTGAAGTAACTTGAGTATTCATCTGGACATTAGAAAATAGGCAAGGAAAATGGATGTAGTTATCTAATAATTCATTAATTATTGGAAAGATGGATGATGTTAAACCTTCCTCAGAAGGAGCCCATGACCAGATGTCTTGCTTTATTGCTAATGTCAATTTTTTGGTTGTAGTCAAAGAGATAATCTGAGTGGCAAATAGCAAGTGAAGAATCATTACAAGTTCGGAGTTTTCAGGCATGTTGACAACACAATTTATAGACTTAAAGTATACAAACATTGCTATTCAAGACGTCAACTATAGTCAATTCTTTAAAACGGATAACATTTATGTCATACTATAAGGATGTTCTTGGTCCACCCCTTTTGTCAGCATTATTGACCTCATATGGATAATTTCAGAAGGTCTGGAGATGAAAGAATCTGAAATCTGTTCAACTGAGCTGATAGATAATATCAAGTTATCAAACACACTTACCTTTTATACATAGATTTCACTTTGTAAAAGATTTCGCAAATGTATTGTCCTGGAAAAAAATGCATGATCATCATAATTAAAGAAATGCAAGAAACTACCAAGTTGAATATAAAAAAGTTGAACAAAATGCATGTACCTTCCAAACATCCTATCTCCAAAACAACTGATAAGATAAATTAGATCTGAATTAATGCTTAAAAAAGTAAAATTATAACATTCCATAGCTTTAAAAAGTGCATTCCATGGCGTAAAAAGAGCTTTAGTTCTACTCAGAATTACAAATATTCACGATTCAAAGAAATACAACTTCACTTTTAAACTCATCTAACATGTATACAAAGAAATAAATAACTTTACTTTCAACAATAACCATAATTAACACAAGAGTTAATACCTGATCTGGCATGTTCTTTCACAAATAGATGCATATTGAAGATAATGCATTACAAAAGTGACACCAAACTCTTTACAGAGGGCTTCAGTTTTGCTCAGGACATTGCATAAATTTCAAAGAAATACACCATAAACCCCATCACCAAAACCATCCTCCTGGACCTGCATTAACAAAATGTGTACAAAGGTAAAAGTTACACCATATTAGGGGTATTGTTAAAGAACAACTTCAAACATTGGAAATGTTGTTAAAAAGCAACTTCAAGCTTCCACATCACCATAAAAAATACAACCTTTTCAAGTCCAAATAATATATGAAGCATTAATGTTGAAACATGCACTTGCATAAAATTTAACACAAATCAAGCAATTAAACTAAAATCTCTGCTTGGGCAATCACTCTCATCTATTTGAAATAATAACAATGATGGAAAAATAGCCCGCATTGATAACATCATGCATCATTAGAGTTGATAACATCATGAAGCAAAAGAACAGTGGAGATCAGATAAAAATACAAGAGAAAAAAAATTCCTCAACTGCAAGTTCATTGGTTGTGTGTGACGTATAGATGGTATAAAGCTTGTCCTCATCCATTGCATCATCTAGCTTTATAACATCTATATTTTGGTAGTTTTCTCAGTGGGGATTTTCCTTGAAGTATTTCAGAATTTTTCTTAGTAGGGAGCTTTTCTTCAAGCTCTCGACCACTCCTCAAAGTAATTGCCTTCACATGCTCCCTCGAATTGGTCTCAATATTGCTTGGCAAGCTTCCTTGGGTCTCTTTGATAATTATTTAACTATTTGGCCCACTTGGTTCTCCAAATTATGTAACGAAGTGGTGTGATTGCGGAGTGTTGCCTCAACATTCTGAAATCTAGTGTCGGTTGATTGAATGAACTTTGGCAAAACCTTCTCCAACTCTGAAACTCCTTCAGAATCGAAGTTGCTTGCTGAAATCCCGGTGGAGCCGGCAGGTTTTTGCTATCCTTGGTTACTCCATGAGAGATTTGGGTGGTTCCTCCACCCTTGGTTGTAGGTACTGCTATAGGGATTACCTTGTCCTCTTCCCGCATTGCTCACAAAGTCAACTTGCTCAATTAG
Organism: Dioscorea cayenensis subsp. rotundata; assembly: GCF_009730915.1. Lineage (NCBI taxonomy): Eukaryota > Viridiplantae > Streptophyta > Magnoliopsida > Dioscoreales > Dioscoreaceae > Dioscorea > Dioscorea cayenensis. Next base: position 21,499,503 of record NC_052489.1, read on the forward strand.
GGATGAAGGAGCAATTGAGATGGGACAATCTACTGAAATATATGAACCCCCACAACCATTGTAACTTGTGATCAGGGCACTCTTGGCGACGTTAGAGTGTCTAATTTGTTACTAAATGCCTCTACTTGGGCTGCAAGGATATAACCGCATCAATCTCATGAATACCGGACACTTTCTTCTTTTCTGTTGTATTCCATTGATAGCTATTCAAGACCATTTCTTCAATCAGCTGTCAGGCCTCTTCTGGGGTCTTGTTTCCTAATGTTCCTCCTGCGACAGCATCAAGGAGTGGTTTAGTGCTTGAATTCAACCAATTGTAGAATGTATGGATGATTTTCCATTCTGGGAACCCATATTGAGGACACTTCCACAAGAGATCCTTGAATCATTCCCATGTCTCAAACAATGATTCTAGCTCCATCTGAACACATGAAGAGATCTCATTTTGAAGCTTCGCTGATTTCCCCTGAGGGAAATACCTTGTAAGAAAATTCTACCATTTCATCCTATGTTGTGATGGAGGCGCTTGGCAATGAATGGAGCTACTATTTGGCTCTTCCTTTTAATGAGAATGGGAAAGCCCTCAAGCAAATTGCATCATCTGAAACCACATTAATTTTCAGCATGTCTCATACTTCAAGAAAGTTCTCAATATGGTTGTTCGGATCCTCATTGGCTATTTCATTGAACTATGCGAACTGTTGAACCATCTGAATCAAACCTGGCTTCAACTCAAAATTCTAGGCTGCAACCAGTGGCCGAACAATACTCAACTGTGTCCCACGAACTGTAGGTCGAGCAAAATCTGAAAGTGTTTTCTACTGCCCCTCTTGTCCTGCCATGTTTTCAGATTCTTCAACCTCTATTTCAGCAAGAAAATTCTGTTCTTGTGTAGGTTCCATGCCCCTTCTATGAAATATCCACTCAATTTCAGGATCTTCTTCAACAAATGTTAAAGGATTCCCTCAGGTCATAACCTATAGCTGAAATTAAGAAAAGAAAAAATGAGAACGATGAAAGAAAGAGATATGAAGTAGAAAAATAATGAAAAAGTAAATGACTAAAGTAACAAAGTCCTAGCATTCCTAATATCTCGTTCATTGGTAATGGCGCCAAAAGCTTGACACACCTCTTGTATGCTTGTATCGCAAGTGCGCGCACGGGTGTTGAAGTAATAAAGTACCCAATGAGTTGGGTAGTCGAATCTACAGGGAACGACAGTATTAGTAATAACTACTTCTAAGTTATCTAGTCGGAATCAAGAATATGATGAAATGAACTTAATAATGAAAGTATGAATGTCACAAGCAAATGTGGAAGAGTAGAAATGAGAGAAGCAATAATTAGTGAAGATGAGCTACCCGAGCAATACTTCCCCAAGGATCTAACATGAAGTGCAAGATTTACATGTGTCTTTAAACGGAGTTAATCAAGTCGAGGCACTCACCTATAGAGGTTGCTTTTTCTCTTGTTAGAGCATACATAGTATTCGACTTGTCAAGAGTAGCTCCGCACTTCTAATGAGGGTAGCTCTTTCCGTTTGTCAACATTTTTTGCTCTCTTTTTGAAACAAATTCTTTCAAATTTGCAAAAAATTTCTTCACAAGAAGTACAATGAATAAAACTATAGGAAATCCAACATAATCTAAGCGCTACAATAGAGAAGTTGTGTGCTCTAATTAAGCGAATCATCAAGAATAGCATGCATAGTAAAAAAAATAGAACTTAAAATAGCAAACTCGCAAGTGTTCATCCTAATACTAAGAAAATCCTCTACACTTCAAATGCACCATCATAAGTCACAACTTGGTAAGTAATAGGGTTAACAATGAAAGTTAACCCCCTCCCCGATACTCAAATCATACATTATCCTCAATGTGTGTAAAAGAGAAACATATGAGGCAATACAAACAATATTAGGGAGGTAGTGGAATACGCTTACTTCCTCGATTCACACTTGTGAAATCATTAAAGCTTAGAGCCGGCATAGTGTGTCCTTTGTTGTGTCCTAGTAGTTTGAGGGTCACTCAAGGTCAAGAAGTTGCCGAGTGAGCATCCCCTTTATAATTGAGGATGGTGGGTGTTGAAAATAAATTATACGAGGTGTAAAGGAAGAACACTAATGCTCAACAAAAATCATATCAAAAAACAAAAAAAAAAAATCCATTAGAAGTCTCAAAATAAGTATAAACTAGGTAGGTTCAACCCTTTCCAATAATGAATACAAAGACTAAAGTGAAAATACAAAATAGAAATAAAAACTAGTGCTCGGCATCATTCGATGGCACGACATTGTTGGTGGATGCGGGGAAAAAGGAAGAGTCGATGCAGGGGGAGCCGGGGTTGGAAAAGGGACTAGTTGTGATAGTAGAGCCATGGCACGGCCAAGGTCAACCTCTATCTGTACCTAAGTCATCGGTATGGTCTCCTGACCCTCCTATAGACATCGTATCTTAGCTCCCAGCTATTGAGCCTTCGACTATTGGCGAGGATGAACAACTGCTGAGCTGGATGAACCGATAGGCTCAGTGACCGATGCAAGGGATGACTCACTATTGGACTCCTCATCTTCTGCCTCACGCCCCTCAGGTGGCTTCTCGGTGGAGGTATAGGTAAGGATCCATCGGGAGCCACGGCGAACGACCATCCCGATCAGCCTCATTGTATCCATGATGAGGAGAATCGATCCGCCAACTAGCTCCTATCCCTGGAGCCGATCTATCATCCCCATACCTTGGATAATGCGTGTGATGTATAGGCCAGTAAAAATCGCACCCAGGCGTACGTGCTGGCCCTGATGAGAGATGAAGTCTGCTAGTGCGTAGACAAGGTGGATGGGGTGATGCTCAACCAAGGTGAACAGGAATAAGAGCTCATGTCACCCACCACTCCGGTGTTGTCTCCCTCCTTAGAAAAGAACAGGCAATGACAACGTACACATACCTGAGAGCCAGCCAGGTGAGGAATGAGGCCTTTGTGAGGCCCCGCTCATACCTCCTCTTGCGGCTCAAGTGCTACCACACCCCCTGAGGTGTAACGTTGGTAGATAAGTAAATCAGGAGGTCCTCGTACTGGTGGGTGCTGGTGAAATCAGTGTTGTACAACCCATCAGTAGGGAGAACCCGATGTAGCTCAACCTCCGCTACTCTCCGAAGAGCTGTAAGTGAATGGTGCTAGCTCGACCAAATCCCACTAGCCCTCGGTCCACCTCAAATGTGGACAAGACCTCAAAGGTCGTGTCTCTATACGCCTACTCCTCAAGTAAAAACAGTCAACTCCACTATCCCGACTACTTCATGGCCCTCACTTGCTCCTCCAGCCCAAGCTGAATGAGAATGGGCCAATCCACTTTACGAAACTGGCCAAACCATTTCGTTCTCAAGCAAGCAAACCGATCTCAGAAGCGAACCCCCTGAAAGGTTGGTACTGAGGGGACTGGAGGGGAAGGGGTCTCCTCCACAGCTGTTGTACTCGACGTGGATACCTCAGGCCGTTACCTCTTTCCCGACCCTGAAGATACTCTCTTTGTTCTAACCGTGCTGCACAAAAAAGATACAAAGTTTAAAAAGTAAAATATGAGATTTGATCAACACTGAACTACTTTATGGTGACCTTACGGTCGTAAGCTATGGGCTTAGGCCGTAAGGGTCTCTCCTGTACAATAAAGCTAAAAAATTAACAAAATTGGCTTCTAAACTTCCATTCAAGCAATGCCAAACAATAAACAATTATTCGCATGCCTAACAATTAAAAAACCCTCTCAAAAATCATGAAAAATGAAGGTTACCTTTGAGGCAAAGAGAAAAGGAGAAAACCGGCCGGTAAGTAGCTCAAAAACCGATGTAGTGAACTAACTTAGAAGTTACCTCCTTGGGCAAAGGTTCTCTCTTACCTTTCTTAGGGGAAGTGACCTCTTGCCATTGCTTCTTTCACATTGTGTCCTCAATAATGGTAGGGGTAAGCAAAGTGATGGTATCCTTAGTGTGAGAGTCATCCAATGACTCCTCGAAAGGCTCCTTGTGTATCATTTCCTCCACACATTCATCAACAAGTGAGTCAGCTCCATCTAGACAATATCAAGTGTCATCAAAAGTAGAAGAGTGTTTCAATGCATCTGATAAAGAAAACATGACTTCCAAATTCCCAATCATAAGTGTCATTTTACCATTACTAACATCAATAAGGGCTTGGGAGGTGGCTAGGAATGACCTACCAAGAATAAGGGGCACTTCAACATCCTCATCTACACCTAGAATCACAAAATTTACCAGGAAGATGAATTTGTCAACCTTAAATAAAACATCCCCTATGATCCCCCTAGGATGCCTAATGGAGCGGTCCTCTAATTGCAAGGTCATCCTAGTTGATTTAAGGTATCTAAGTCCAATTTTCCTAAACATGGTGTATGGCATCACATTAATACTAGCACCTCAATTTGCTAGGGCTTTCTTATTCACCAATTTACCAATGTTACAAGTGATAGTGAAACTCCTTGGATCTTTTTGTTTCCTCGATAGTCGATTTTGAAGCAACGCTGAGCTAGCTTCAATCAATGTAACCGTCAACACCGCTTCAAATTTACGCTTGTTTGTGAGTAGGTCTTTAAAAAACTTGGCGTACTTTAGCATTTGAGACAAGGCTTCAAGAAATGGTGCATTGATGTATATTTTCTTTAACAAATCTAGAAATCTCTTGAATTACTTATCCGTGTGGTCATTCTTCAACCTCGAAGGATTAGGGAGGCGGGGGACATACTCCTTCACTACCGGTGGTTCTTTCTTCTGAACAATTGGAGTAAGTTCTCCCTCCCTTCTCAAACCTTCAACAACCTCAATTTCTGGCTTATTTTCCTTCTTCATCCGTTGCTCACTACCCATCCTCAACTCTTTACCACTCCGAAGAGTGATTTCCTTGAGATGCTCACGGGGATTGGCTTTAGTGTTACTCGGTAGACTTCCTTGAGGTCGTTCAGGCAATAATTTGGTAATTTGTCCCACTTGGTTCTCCAAGTTCTGAAGAGAAGCTTGAAGGTTTCTCAATGATGCCTCTATGCCCTGGATCCTAGTGCCCGATTTTTGGAACTTGATGTCTGTACTTTGAATAAACTGAGTAAGCACTTCCTCCAATGTAGGTCTTTTGTCATTCTGTTACTGAGGAGAAAACCCTGGCGGGGTTTTCTGTTGTTGCCCTTGACCTCTTCAAGAGAAATTGGGGTGATTTCACCATCCAGGGTTATACGTGCCACTGTAGGGATTCCCTTGCTATTTGGGGGCACTACCAACAAAATCTACTTGTTCAATGGGTCCATGTGCCATCCCTAGAATGGAACAGCCTGAGGGAGCGTGTCCTCCCTCACAAGTATCACAAGCCATGGCTGCAGTTGATTTTTGAGTAGAAAAACTATCAATCTTCCTTCTCAATGCCTCCACCTGGGCTATTGATGTTGTAACCTAACTGACTTCAATCATCCCAGTTAGCTTGGTAATTGATTTACCTCTCGAATTCGACTGATAATTGTTCATGGCTTTTTCTTCAATTAACTATTTGGCTACCTCCAGGGTTTTAATGCCAAGTGATCCTTCTATTGCGGAATCTATGAGTTGCCTTGTACTCTAATTAAGGCCTTGATGAATTATCTGAATTCCCATCCATTCCATGAGGTTATAACATGGACATTTCCTCAACAAATCTTTAAACCTCTCCCATGCCTTAAATAATGATTTAGTGTCCAACTGTACATGTATAATCTCTTGAACCAACTTGGCCGTTCTCTTTAGAGGGAAATACCTAGCCAAGAATACTTCGACAAGCTGCTCCCATGCAGTAATAGATGCTCGAGGAAGGGCTTGGAGCCACTGCTTAGCTCTCCCCTTCAATTAGAATGGAAACAAGCGGAGTCTAATTGCATCATTGGAAATGTTGTTCATCTTCAATGTATCACAAACTTTGAGGAATCCACCTATGTGACCATTGGGATCCTCATCAGGTAGTCCATGAAACTGAACTAAATTCTGTGCTATTTATACAAAAGCAGGTTTCAACTCAAAATTATTTGCAGTAACTGGTGGGTGTACTATGCTTGATTGAGAACCATCAAGAGTGGAACAAGATAATCAGAAAGGGTTTGGTGTATATTCCCTCGATCTATTTGTTGTTCAATTGCTCTTCCTCAACACTCACTGTCAAAGATCCTTTCTCGTTCAGTAGAGCTGTTCTCAATCTAGTTCTGATCACTCTTTCTTCACTACTCTCATCTTCTGGCAGTCTTGGAGCTTTACCCTTTAGTTGCATGCACTGAAATCAAACAAAAGAAAAAGAATCAGAAAAGAATAAAAAAGAAAGAGATAAATAATACAAATACATTTGTCATGATGATCTCTTATCTGCAAAATAATTGTCTTTAATCCGTATAATTATCTTTAAATTTGTCATGATGATCTCTTATCTGCAAAATAAAATATACAAATACATTAATGTCTATCTAAATCAATAAATAAAGAAAAAGAGATAAATAAATAATACAATTTATAATTTTAAAAATTCAAAATTAATTTAAACAATGTCTAAATGATCTACAAATTTTTAAAAATTAACTTTCAGATATTATAATAAATCTAAAGTTTCAATCCACAGAATTGGCTTTAAATTTATCATAGTGATCTCCTATCTGCAAAATAAAATATACAAATACGTCAGTGTCTATCTAAATCAATTAATAAAGAAAAAGAGATAAATAAATAATACAATTTATAATTTTAATAATTTAAAAATATAACAATATGATATTATAAAAATTGTACCGGATCATTATCGCTAAAATGAAATTGAGTGGGTAATTGAGAACGAGGACTACTTGTAGCATCTCCTGCCTACAAAATTTTTTACGTTTAATAAAATAAAGGTAATATAACAATAAAAGTTAAATTAAATGTAAACATATATGATATATTAGAATCAATAATACAAATTTGAAATACAAATAAAAAATAAAAAATAAAATATTAAACCATGTGGAGCATATATAATTTGTATAAAAAAAGTACAAATAAGCTATTTTTATATTGAAAGAGAATATATACTTTGTCTCAAGTTATGTATGTGTGTGCCATAACCATAATAAGAACCTTTAAATAATTCAACTTGGAATAAAATGATGGAATATAAAACTTCAACAAAGCTATGTGTGAGCCATAATTTTAACAAGAACACTATAAAAAAAAAAACTTCAACAAAACTAGGATTAAATACTAAATGACAATTTTAAGGATGGAAGCCTTGCATCCATGTCATGACCACCCCATCATCACTGTCGGCAAGGAGAAAAACCAAAACATATTTTAATTTTCAACAAAAAGGGGATGTTTTGGAGATCTCATCCCAATTAAATTCAATCTTCTTCTTTTTTTTCTTTTAAAAAATATTCTCAAACCCTTGAATTAGATTAATTAAATTCTCATACTTGTTTTCATAACAAAAACTAATGAAAAAATTAATCAACTATCAATCATTTATCAAAATGAATAACAAGTTAAATATTTAAACAATATTATAAGAAAAACAATGCTAAAAAATATTATGAAATAAAGAAAAATTGAGATAATTACTTTATCTCCTGACAAGAACTTTATTTTTGGCATTTTGCATTATTAGGGGGTTTTCTTGTCTTATATATAGATCATGAATCTATAAGCCGCGTAGGTTTTTGCGCTCATAAAAAAAACTGCCACCTAATTTTTGACACTCTTGAAAATTAAAATATTGAAGCTTTTATTTTTCCCTTAAATAGCACTTTTTTTCAATTTTAAATTATCGTTTTTATTTTTTTAATATAGACATATACATATCCTAACTTAAAATGGTGCTTTCAAATATATCCTAATAAATTAATGCAATTTAAGTCATATTGGATTATGACATTTGTTACATAGGTCATAACAAACGTCTTAACAAATAATATTGTACTGTCATTTCTTTCAATGTAGCTAAAATCTTAAAAAATATCGCAAAACGAAAACCTTTTGTGACTATAAGTAGAAATGTCATTATAAATGTAAGAATAAATAAAAGCATACCAACATTTATTACAATTATCGCTTAAAAGTCATTTTAATGATTTGCAGTGACATTTGCCAAAAATGTTACTTTAAAAATGTCACAATAAGTGTTTTTTGTTGTAGTGTAAGCATATGCTAGGTGGAATTTTCTTCTCGTCACGTAGCAATATAAGATATGAGAGCTAGGACTTTCTCCTCGTTAGCCATCAAGCATCCATTCACACAATTAGACTCAAATAGATATGATTGCAAAGGATAAATCAATTAAAACATAAGCGATCCAACAACCAAAGTCACAAAATATAAACCTTACAGTTCAACTATACCCAAACACCTACAAATTAGCCCTCCATTAATGAAGGGCAAGCACTCAAGATAAAAAAAATAAAGATAAACATAGGATCCATGAAAACCCCCTTGAAAATCTCTAGGATGGTGAGTCACCAAGGTAGACTCCACACACGCCACCAAGATGACTGCCCGTAAGTCAACAAGTTTTCCTTGTCCTTATTCTAATGATGTCGAGAGAGCTCCCACTTCATCATTTTAGGTCTAAATTTCTTCTTTTGTATCTTTATCACCTTTAAGCACTGCCCTAGGTTTGTTAATGCAAAACACAAGATATTTAGCATTGAATTCCATATTATGGTTCTAATGCATGCCAAATGGGTGTAGAAATAGATATGAAATACATGAAAAATGAACACTCATTTGCAAATTATAGGAATTAAAAAATTTTAATGCAAGGCCATTACAAGGCCTCCCTACCCAGAGCACGGTTATGCTTTTGATAGGGAAGCAAGCGTACGCGCCGATCAAGTAGTAAAGTTTGCATAAAAGTAGGGTATTGATCCACAAGAAAGATTTAGATTACTGGTAGTAACCCTAATCCCAAAAATTAGCCTAATCAAAGTTTTGATGTTGTGCAAAAGAACTCAAAAACAAAAGCAAGAAATACGAAATAAAGGAGTAGAGAAATTAGGAAAGGAAGTGATGTCCGAGCACATCATCCCTCTAGGGTTTGTTAAGTTCAAAATAAAGATTGTCAAATCATGCAATCCTATTTGAACCCAGAGATTTCTCAAATTATGCTAAATCCCTCTTGCAATGGTAAATAGTAACTGAATCGGTACAGTGCTAATACAATCACCACACAATCACTTAACACTCTTTGAAATCTCAATGTGAGTTAACAAAAATTTCTTAAATAGGTAATTCTTCTTACAAAGAGATTACTCGTAATCTGAATACAGAATAGAGATGCGATTTCTTCTAAAATCTGTTCCATATGATTGCAAAGAGTGTGAAAAAAACTTTTTAACTAACTTGGGAGGATTGAGGGAGAAGAGTTCTCCAAAGTACCCCATTATTAGGCTTACTCCCAATCCCCTTTAATTGCGGTACATAAGTGCTTGAACAAGCATATTTTATACATCATTTATACTACATTTAGCATGAAATCTTATGTGTTTAGCACAAAACTAGTACAAAATTGCATTTTTTTTTTTTCATTTACCATGGGCTTTAAATGTGTTTCAGGGTGAAAGAAGCAAATATTGAGGCGATTTGAGGTGAACCAAACCAAAACACAAACCAACATAACATCACCACGGCCATTGTGTTTAATACCACAAGAAGATGCCATAGGAAGCACAATGGCCTTTCAGCGGCCATTGTGATTCACAATGACTGTGGTCATAACAGATAACGCCCAGAACCAAACTATGCCAGGATGAGACTTGCGGCCCAAGAAATCAAATTTGATCACAACGACCTTCATAACGACTGTTGTGATCCCATGGTAGACACCAGTCTATAAATAGCTCTAGGTTTATTATTTCAGGGGGATTCTTTTACCGAAATTGGTTAGAGAAGGCCGGATTTCTAGAGACCTTTGCAGCTGGAGATTAGGATCAACATTATTTCAGTGGATTCCGATGAGTTTCTTAGGAAGGAGTCAATGTATATCGATAATAGAGGGTGCGCGAAGAGATTCGGTGTCGTCTTGACGTCCTGGGGATCTTCTCAACCTCAATCATCGGAGATCTATTGGAGGGAGTTAGTTTTAGGATTCTTTATTCTTGTCTTATGGATTTTATATTCTTCAATGTTTATTTTTTATTTATAGGACCCCAATCGAGGGGAATTGTATGTCAATGTCCCTCGACTCTTACTTGTGAATTCATATTGGCAATTATTAATTTTTCTAATTAACTTGGAGTCATTGCATGATTGTTTGATACTTTTCTGTTGATGTTGTGAGGAAGAGATTCCCACTCATTAGAATACCCATGCCTAGTTAGATCTACAAATGCGCTAAGAGACACTACAACAAAAATGACTTATTATGACATTTTTAAAGCAACATTTTTGGCAAACGTCATTGTAAACCATTAAAATGACTTTTAAGCGATAGTTGTAATAAATGTTGGTATAACTTTATTTATTCCTACGTTTATAATGACATTTCTACTTTTAGTCACAAAAGATATTTATTTTGCGATACTTTTGAAGATTTTAGCGATATTATTTGCTTGTTATGACCAATGTAACAAATGTCATAATTCAATATGACTTTAATGGCATCAATTTATTATGACATATTTGAAAATGACATTTGAAGGTAGAATATATATTTTTTATATATTAAAAAAATATGAAAGATAATTTAAAATTGAAAACAAAGGTATTAAAGGAAAAATAAAACCGATAATATTTTAATTTTCAAGAGTATAAAAAATTAAGCGGAAATTTTTTTTATGAGCGCCAAAACCCACGCAGCTTATAGATTTATGATCTATATATAAGACAAGAACAAAACCCTAATAGTGCAAAAGGCCAAAAGTAAAATTCTTGTTAGGAGATAAAGTATTTTGATTTTTCTTTATTCTATAGTATTTTTTAGCATTGTTTTTCTTGTAATATTATTTAAATATTTAACTTGTTATTCATTATGGTAGATGATTGATAGTTGATTAATTTTTTAATTAGTTTTTGTTATAAAAACAAGTATGAGAATTTAATTAATCTAATCCTAAGGTTTGAGAATATTTTTTAAAAGAAAAAAAAGAAGATTGAATTTAATTTGGGTGAAATCTCTGAAACATCCCTTTTTTTTTGTTGAAAAGTAAAATATGTTTTGGTTTTTGTCCTTGCCGACAATGATGATGGGATGGTCATGGCATGGATCTAAGGCTTCAATCCTTAAAATTGCCTTATAGATTTGTTTTTTGTTTAATCCTAGTTTTCTTTAAGTTTTATAATTTGTCCTTTTGTTTAATTTTTTATTTTTATAGGGTTCTTGCTATACTTGATGGAACACACATAGTTTTGGTGAAGTTTTACAATTTGCCCCTTATATAATTTTTTTTCTTATAGTATTCTTGTTACAATTATGACACACACACATAGCTTTATTGAAGTTTATATTTCATCCTTTTTTTTAAGTTAAATTATTGAAGGGTTCTTATTATAATTATGGCACACATACATAAACTGAGACAAGTTATATATTCTCCTTCAATATTAAAATAGTTATTTGTATTTTTTATATGCAAATTATTTATATGCTCCACATAGTTTTGTATTTCAAATTAGTATTATTGATTCCAATATATCATATATGTTTATATTTAATTTAATTTAACTTTTATTGTTATATTACCTTGATTTTATTAAATATAAAAATTATTGGTGACTGGAGATGCCACGAGTAGTCCTCGTTCTCAATTAGCCACTAGTTCTCAATTTCATTATAGTGATAATGATTTGGTATGATTTTTATAATATCATCTCATTACATTTTTAAATTGTTAAAATTATAAATTATATTATTTATCCATCTCTTTTTCTTTATTAATTGATTTAGATAAATATTGACATATTTGTATATTTTATTTTGCAGATACGAAATAACTATTATAAATTTAATGCTAATTCTACGTATTGAAGCCTTAGCTTTATTATAATGTTTGAAAGTCATTTTTTAAAGATTTGTAGATCATGTTGACCTTGTTTTAATTATTTTTAAATTATTTAAATTATAAATTGTATTATTTATTTTCTCTTTTTCTTTATTAATTGTTTTAGATAGACACTGACCATGATAAATTTAAAGACAATTATACGGATTGAAGGCTTAGTTTTATTCTAATGTATGAAAGTTGTTTTTTAAATATTTGTAGATTATGTTGGCATTATTTTAATTAGTGTTTTAGTGCTATGTGGAATTTTTAAATTTTTGATGAATAATATTTATTAATATTTTGTCAAATTATGCAAAATAATTTTATAGAATTTAAATTATATCTCATATTTTTCAATTAAATCATATATAAATATTATTTAAATTAGTATTGTGCAAAATTATACATTATTTTCCCAACATTTGAGAATGTTACATTTTATTGTTATTCACAAATACTATATAGTTGAAACAATATTTATAAAATGTCGATATAAGATTTTTAAGAGATGCTTAACAAATGTTACCAAATAATTCTTATACCAAAATTTATAAATGAAATTTAATTTTAAAATTAGATAAGATGAATAACTATTACCAACATTTACAAATATCAAATTAAATTGGTTGCTTTTTATTAAACCAATTTTTACAAAAGGTCGATATAAGTAATTTAAGATATCTTTAACAAATGTTAATATATAATCTCTATAACAACAATTATAAATATTGCAATATTTCAAAATTAATGTGATAAAAACTTGTACCGACACCTACAACTATTGTACAAAATAAAAAAAAAAGTGTTGCTCAAGCCATATATAAATGTTGTAATAAAATCCATATTGAGACTGTTTACAAATGTTGGGAAATTATCACAACAAATGTTGGAATATATAGGTACCAAAGTTTTTTAGAAATGTTACAACAAAGTACACCGAATGTGGCAATTGCGTCATATAATCTGCATTTGTTACAAAAGTCTATATAGAGTTATTCCAATGGTTTTTTGCTATTTTACTACATATGAAAAATGTCAAAAAAAAAATAATCCTATTTAGTTGTAATGAGATTAGGTATTGCTAGATTTCTAGATAAGGATTTGATTAGCTCTTTTAGAGGAGTTCTTGATCTTAAGGCGATTTAGAGGGATGGGGTGAAAGATATTCCATTTTAAATTCTGAATGTTTTAGAGTTGGTTGCCAAGAGATTGGGATCAGCAGGCCTCTGAATTCCCCCGGTTCAACACTAAATTACAATTATCATATCTTATTACACATCACAAGTAATTGTTGCAGGGATATAGGTGCCCTACTCCTTCCAATTGCACTTCACGATCCTCAACTATCTAGTAATTAGTTGTAGAAGTAAATCTAGGAAACACCATAGATGTTTAGGATATTGATTGAGTGAAAAGGAAGTAATAGGAGCCTCTTGCCATTTCCTGAGGAATAAAACCCTCATGCTCATCCACGAGTTATAACTTAACAACCCATATACTTGTGGTGTTACGCGCAGCAAACCATTCACGTGGTTGGAGTGTGTCAAGTTTTTGGCGCCATTGCTATGGATCACCTAATCGAGAGATTCTATGAAAACTTGTAGCTTAGTGTTTTAGCAATTTACCCTTTTTCTTTTAAGTTATTGTGCTCTCTCATATTCTTATAGATTCTTATTCATTCCACCACTTTTTATCATTGCCAGAAAGTACTGTGAGCATTCATTTCTTCATGGCAAGTATGAAAGGTTAGAGTGAAAAAGTACTAGATTTGCTCGATCAATGGATTGAATATCAAATGTTGTAAGAAAATGATGTACAACACCTTAGTGCCACTGAGCCGCTCTCAACACCCTATGATCCTTATGAACAGATAAGATGGTAAGAAGAATACAGTGACATAAGGATTGAGCAGTAGGAAAGGGCAGTTTGGCAAGAAGTGTTCGATCAATTTATGCAATCAAATGGATCTGATGAAAGAATAGTAAGCAGTGCAACAAAAGATTCTACTGGATTTGACAGTTTGCTAGCAGTGGAAGAACAAGTGGTATATAAAATAGAAGACGATATAAGTGATGGCCAAACTCATGATGAAGAAGGAGCACCACTAGAGCCACTTTGACCATGGATAATAGACTCAGGTCGTATGTTAAGGAACCTTGGACTTAGAATTAAAGATATTGCCAAAGCATCTGGAGTATGCCTTTTTTGAAAGAAGGATCAAAATTTCCAGTGATCATTACAGCTAATTTAACTATTGAACAAAAGAGAAAGCTACTGGGGTTTTGCAGAAATATAAGAGAGCCATCGCTTGGAAGATATTGAACATCAAAGGAATCAGTCCGTCATTCTGTACCCACAAGATTTGCCCCTAAAGCCCTGGATATTCACCCCTCTTCTTCCCTTCGTCTCCCCTCCAAATTAGAACAAAAGATAACTGTAAAATTCTCATCATATCTATTTATACTATGCCACTTATGGGTTGCTTACAACCGTAAGAACGTGGTTATAAGGAGTTGGAGATGTGGGTTATGAGCCTTACGAGATCACTTATGGTCATAATTCAAATCTGTAAGGTCTTTTGTCTTGTGTTATGATCCAGCTTACTGCTGCAAATGCTAGACCGTAAGCTTCTCTGTGTTTCCCTTGCAACCACCCTTACGGGCATAAGTTCTGCTCTTGAACTCCTATGGATGGTCCTTACGGTCAAGCTTACAGGTGTAAGTCCTACATGTAAGGTCCTCTGGTTTGGCTTTATATTCCTCTTTACTGACATAAGCATGCCCACCAGGTTCTCTCCAAGAGACTTATGGCTGTAGGTCAGGAATTTAGTTGGCCATAAGCCATCTTGTTTACCTTATCCTTGTCCAATTGATGCTAAGAGTGTTTTATCTTCTTTGTTTAGTGTCAAAAATACTTTTCTTGCCTTTCTCATCTTTAAGAACTGCCCAAAGCCTGAGAATGCAAAACACACTATGTTTAGTGTCGAATTCCACAGTATACTTCCAATACATACCTAATGAGTGTACAAAATGATATAAAATAATGGAATATTGTACACTCATCAGCTTCACAAACCACGAGCATGCTTGAGGTGATGCAGATTATTAAAATCTTATTTTCACTAAAAGTCATGTTAAACGTAAAACACTAAAAGCACACTGTATATTGCCTTTTTGTTTCTAATTAAAATCTTGGAAGCTAGGTTTTAAAGGGACTATTTTAGAAAAGTTGGATTCACAACTAAGGTTTTAATTAAAAGTTGAAGACAACCATTTAAGGACGAGTTAACGGCACTTCTTCAACCTATGGGATTCAATATTGACGGCTCTGTCTCCTCTAATGATCCCAGAGTCTTCATCACCATCCATTGAGAGAATCTTGAGGGAGCTTTACTATTTTTCGAATCTTGTTTTTGTTTTTAGATTATATTAGAATTCTCCTTAATATGAGAGACTAAACCTTCATCACTACCTCGGGCTATGAACTTCAAGATTATTTCTATTTGATTTCCTTTATATTATATCGGTTTTTGAGTTTTCTTGCAAATCTTCTATATCTCTCCATGTTTATAATTGCTACAGTGAAAGCCCCAATCATATATCTGATTGTGATGAGTGTACAATTATTCATTATTTAATATCATTTTGTATACTCATTAGGTGTGTATTAGAGTAATATTATGAAATTCAATGTTAAACATAAAGTATTCTGTATTTTCAGGCTTCGAGTAGTGCTTAAAGATAAGAGAGAGCCAAAAGAAGCATTCAAGAGCTAAAATGATGAAGATGGAGCTCTCTCGGCATCAATCAATGAAGAACAAGGCAAGCAAACTTACTTATGAGCAAATTACAGTCGTAAGCATCTCTGAGAGAACCTTGAGAGCATGCTTATGCCCATAAAAAGGAGCATAAGGACAATTAAAGGAACTTATGGGCAGGACTTACGCTCGTAAGTCAGACTGTAAGGACTGTCTAGAGAAGTTTAAGAGGAGAACATGCGACCATAAGAGTGATCACTATGGCTATCCAGTGAAATTTACGGTCCAGCGCTTCTAGCCGTAAGCTGGACCATAACATCAAACGAAAGACCTTACGAATGGGATTTACAGATGTAAGTGATCCTGTAAGACTTGCGATCCATCATCCGGTAAACAGCCATAAGTGGTTAGGTATAAATATTTCTAAGAAGGGTTTTGAGGGTATCTTCAATTCTATTCAACGGTTAGGCTTGGGGAAATAAAGGGGCATATCTCCAAGGCTTTGGAAGCGAATCAAGAGGGAAAATCAGCCCACCTAGCTTGGATTAGAGAAATTGGAGCAATTAAAGGTTATCTTGGTGGTGTTTGTGGAAGGTCCTTGGGCATTCTACTACATCACCTCTCGATGCAATTGAGAATTGTTTCTTGTTGTTTGGATGCTTTCTCTCCTTTAATGAAGAGCTAATTTTTTAGATGTTTGGATGTAGATGAACTCTTAGTTTCATTCTATTTTGACATTGGTTGTAGATCTTTATGCTTTAATTGTTTCTTAATTGAAATCCATATTATTTGAATCTAATTGCGTGTTTTCAATGTCTTGAATATTATTGAGGTGAAAACCCTAATTTTTATGTATGATGTGTTTTATGACGAGTAGAAAAACCCACCTAGCATAGACATGCCGCGATTAAATAGGATTGTGAGTAAGCCTAGCAATGGCGTACTTTGGAGTTGAGAGTTCTCCTCCCTCAATCCACTCGAGTGAATTAACAAGTAATTATGATGCTCATTGCAATCGTAAGGAATAGATTCTAGGAGAAATTACATTTCTAATTTGTATAGGATTAGGGACAATGTCTTCGCAAGGAGGATTGTCTACTTATGAATTCTTGTTAATTCACATCGAGATTTCATAGAGTGTAATGCGGTTGTGGGTTGTCTGTATCATCACTGTACTGAATCAACTAGTATTCACTCTTGCAAGAGAGGTTTAGTATATGTTAGGATTTCTCTCAGATCAAATAGGATTGCTATACATCTGCAACCTTTGTCTACGACTTATAAAACCCTAGAGGGACTCCACGGCCGAGCATCCCATTCCCCTTGATTCTTGACCGATTTCATTTTATTATTCTTGCTTTCTACTCTCTATATTCTTATTTTATTTGCACACATCACAACTCTTTATTAGGCTAATTTTCAGAGTTAGGATTAGTACTAGTGCTCTCAATTTTTCCTATGGATCGATACCTTGCCTTTGTGCACACTTTACTACTTGATTGGCGTGTATGCTTGTGGCCCTTATCATATTGCCATAATTAAGATTAAAAAAATCAATCATGTTAGTTCACACATTGGAGATGGAGGTTAAGTGCACTCCTAGAGATAGGGTGTATGGTATCGAACTCTCCCGATTAGGGTTAAACCTCATAGAGGGATTCACTAAATGCTTTAATGTAATGATAGGACAATTATCATTGATGTATAGGATTAGAATTAATTACCTAGACCATAGGGATCAACTAATTTAGGGATCTCTATGGTCCAAGAACACTCAATCAATGACCAGAATAGGAAATTATTGTATAGACGTCTTAAGGGGATAGTGTTGTACCATCTTATCTCTCTGTCGATTCTTATTTCGCCGTCATGAGTCTAGTTGCCTTTACTATCTTCAATTAAGTTTAGTGACTTTACTTGATTCCATCTGCTAGAAAATAGAAGATTGATTAGTATTAGGATGGCTAGTCACTATGGATTTGATTACCCGATATTTAGGTGCACTAGCTTTACTACTTCTTAAAACCTGTACACTTAGGGTGCATGCACAAGGGGCATAACAACTATGCAGAACTTTGACTTGAAATGAGCATGGTCAGATAGCCCAGAGGCGTGATTCTTTAAGCACAAGTGTGCTTAGGGTGTGTTAATGCATGTTTTTCATCCATTCACAAATTTTTGAGTCCCGAGTGCCACCAATAATAAGCATGAGTTAAACGCACCTCAAATGGGTGCACTATCTTTCTAAATACAATATAATAGGTTTTATTTGGGGAATTTTGTCGAAAGCACAAGGGGTTGCTAAGGTTTCAAGTTAAGTTAAGGGAGGCCTTTCAAGGACAAGTTGGCATCACTCCTTTGTCCCATTGGGTATCAAAATAGATGGTGAAGTTGACTCCAATCCATACATTTCATCATCATCTAAAGAGAAGAATTGAGGGAGTTTTTTTTTTCTATGTTTCTATTCATGTCTCTAGTTTTTTATTGTTTCATATTTTCTTGTATAATGAGAGGCTAAACCTTTGATGGTGCCTCTAATCTATGAACCTTAAGATGAAGTTGTAACTTGATTTCCTTGTTTTATATATCAACTCATTTGTTCTTTTGACTCATCTATAATGTGCTCTTCATGGCTGTAATTGCTTTCTTAAGAACATAAATTACATGATTAGGATTGAGAAATCAATCATGCAAGGTCATAGCATATATAGTAGGGGTTGAGTGTAAGCCTAGAGATAGGGTATATGGTGTTGAACTTTTTTGGATTAGGATTAAACCTAATAAAGAGATTCATATAGCGCTAATGCAATCATAGGGTGATTGGTGTCATTGTATGAGCTTAGATTTTGGTCACCTTGAGAAAAGGGCCACACTAATTTAGAAATCTCCATGGTCGAAGAACACTCAACATATAGTTAATATAGGAAATCAATTACAAGGTACTCTTAAGGGGATTAGTATCCAAGGTATGAAATTCTCATTCTGATTTCATCACCTATTCACCATATCAGTCACTTGAGCCTTTGATTTTTTTTAAATTTTTTTAGTTAGGTTGTAGAACTCTTCACTCGAATTCTAATTGTCTGGAAAAGAAAGGATAAATTAGTACTAAGAGTGTCAGTCCTCATGGATTCGATTACCTAACCTTTGGGTACATTTTACTATTTTATATGACCCGTGCACTTGTAGAGTAATTCACCAATGATGTATCACTTACCCAGTATGATATGGTCACCCTCTCATGTATAAATTCTTATCTGTATGTTTCTGTGATTTGAAATAATTTTATTTATATTTACTTTAAACATCTTCTTAGTATTCTAATAAGTGTTTGACTACAGAAATTCTTTCTATTACCAATTAATGCACTTAGTTTGTCTTTTTTTGGAGGAATTTGTATTCATTGGTACTTGTTTCATCTTTTTTGAGTGTTTTGTAGATCAAGAGTTTGAACCAAAAGGAGAAAAAAGGGACTAATTCCAGGTGAAAACCAGCCAAAAAATGGAGTTATAAAGAATTACACATGCTCACATAGCCCAATAATGATAAAGCAATGAAAACAAGAAGTTGTCCCTTGGCTTTCTGAAAAACCGAGAGTTACATGGGGGCCCACACTTCCATGTTAAGGCTGTGTGATTTTTGGGAAAGTTCAAAACGTGCTTCAAATTGAGTAGTGAAACAAGCCAATGTTGACCCCTTGCTATTCTTATATGACTAGCCCCATGTAATCCAAAGTCAAGACCATGTATTCTCATGGTTTTAGTTCAAGGGAAGATACAAAGCCTGAAACACACCCCCATACTGACAATTCCTAAACTATTGATAAGTTATTGAATAAATGTATTTGATTATTATTATTATTATTATTATTATTATTATTATTATTATTATTATTATTTATAACACTCTGCATGTAATTGTTGAATATATGATTGGTTTTTGGTGCTTAATTCGCTTATATTTTGTATTCAGGTTGAAATGAAGGCACATAGATGAAGCGGAACAAGTTCGAGGCAATTTAAGCCATTTTTGGCCAAAATATCGAGTTCTTAGAGTGGTTTGGGTGGCAACCTCGCAGAATATATTGTAGCATTATCACAAGCTCTATAGTAGGTGCACTATAGCTGAGGCACTATAGCAGTTTACGTGACTATATCATTCATAAGCTGCAAACAGAGAGACTTATGGGTGAGCTTACGAGCACACTTATGGGTACTATAGCACCCGTAAGGAGCTCCAATTTTCAGGTTACAAATGCCCAGAAACTAGGGCTTTTAAGGATCTTCTACTCTATTCTTTGGCCACCCTTTGAGCGGCAATTTGGAGGGCTTCTACTACATATCTTTTCAAGGGGAAAAAGCAAAAGGGAGAGAATAGACAAAGGTTCAAAGCTTCAAAAGAGCCGTTCATGGAGAGATCTGGCGGTAATATCAGTGAATCTTTGAAGAACTTCATCCATCCAAGGAGATTGCAAGCTTTGAGGAAACTAAATTTTATGGTGTTTAGGTATAGATGAACTCTAGGGTTTATGATTTGATTGATATTTGTTATATCTTGCATATTTTTACATTGATTATTAATTGCAATCCTTCATTATTAAATTCAATTGCATGTGTCTATTGTCTTGAATTTTATTGAGGTGAGAGCCCTAGATTCATGTTTGACATGCTTGTGTGACAAGTCGAGAGACCCACCAAGCATAGGCAAGCCGCGATTGAAGCGGATTAAGAGTTCACCTAGAGATATGGTACTTTGGAGTTGAGTGTTCTCCTCCCATAATACTTTTAAGTGAATTAACAAGCAATTACATTCGTATTGCAATCATAGGGAGTAGTTTTAGAGAGAGATCTCAATTCTACTTTGTATGGGATTAGGGAAAATTACCTCAAAAAGAGAATTGTCTATATTTTGAGTACTTGTTTATTCTTAATAAATGTTCATAGTGTGCACTACAATCATAGGGTTGTCTGTATCAACATCGAATGGGACTAGTTATATAACTCACCTTAATAAAAGGGGGTAGTATAATTTAGGAACTCTCTCCGTTCAATTTGGATTACTAGACTTATACAACCATGGTTCTGGACTTAACAAACTCTAGAGAAAATCTATGCTTGGACACCTTTGTCGCATGCTTGATTTACTCCTTGTCAGTTCCCATCATTAGTTTTACTTTAGTACTTTTGCCTTTGTTTAACTTTGTTTACTAACTCTTGTTTTAGGTTAGATGGTAGGATAAACGTTAGTACTATTATTTCCTAATTCTTCGTGGGATCGATAACCTTGCTTTTAAGCACACTATATAACTTGGTCAGCACGTGCACTTGCGTTTCAAAGGTGACATTAGTCCCTATCAACTATAAAAATAGCAGACACAAGGGTTTTAGAGACTTTTGGCTCGGATTTTTGGTATGCTTTTGGCAGCTCTTCAAGTAAGTTTTTCAGAGGTTCTTTAGAGGAGAATTTAGTCAATCGTCAAGGGGATTATAGGCACCACATAGAGGAGAGATCCTTAGAGTCCCTTTGGAGAAGATATCCGCAACATAGCGTGGAGAAAAAGTGCGGAGCACAAGAGGGTTTTTTTTGTCATATCTTTGATGCTATTTATTTCCTCTTGATTGTATTTTGCACTTTCTTAGTATGAAGAACTAAACCACTTAGGATATTCAGACATTGACAAACCCTAGAATGTAATTTGTATTTGACTTTGGATATCGCCTACATATTTAAGTTCATTTTGATTGTGATTCAGTTGTGTGTATTGAATATTATAATTTCTTTATAGAGAGAGATTGATTACATGCTTTATATATGTGCAGGAGATTAACAAATCCTTATACATAGATCCACCACAATTGAGATTAATTGGGTATAGACCTAGAGGTAGAGGGTTAAGTATAATGATTCTCCGGTTTAGGGTTACCATACCTCTGGAATTCATTATGTGTTCCTACAATCATAAGGGGCTAGATTAGAGAGAGATATAAATTTGGTGTCCTAGGGGATTAGTTATTAATCACCTTGAAAAAAGGATTAGTCCAGATTAGGAAGTGTAGGTTAATCCTCTTTATAGGGTTCATAGCATGTTAATGCAATCATATAGTATTTAGGTTAGGAAGAGATTCCAATCTAGCTATGTAAGGAATTAGTTGCTCATTGTCTTATGAAAGGGGTGAGTATATTATTGGAACGTCTATGGTTCAGTGGACCCAATTTTGATCTGATATCCTAGTCTAGCACTCCATTTTGACATTCTAGGGGATTCCTTAATTGGATACCTTTCTTTCATGATTAATTGCATTCCTTCCAATTCATAGTGTCACCATAGCTTTTGATTCAGTTTGTTTTTGTTCATCATCCTTGTTTCTTATCGGCTACATATTAGATGAATAGCTAGTACTTCCTATCCTTGCGGGAGTGACAACTTTGCATTATATACACTATTATTACTTGATACAACTTGTGAACTTGCAGAAATTGCACATTATATACATTTTATCCCCAAAAGAATATATCTCAATTAATTTTGGTTTCTAATAATACAATGACTATCATTATTTTAAACAAATCAAATTAATTATATGTTATTTCAAATCTCAAAACTAATTGGACTCTTGTATTTTCCATATTTATTGATCCCTAATTTAATGTAAAAATAGAAAGAAATATTTAACTTCTTGAGTTTGAAATATTTAAAATTTAATTTTAAATAATTTGGTTTCACAAATTTTTTTAAAGGTGAGGAAAGTAGTGCTATTGTTGTTGAGTAAATTTGATAAATAAAAATCATAAAAAAATTGAAAAAAATAAGCACATAAAATTGATTTCACAGACACGTGGGAATTACATGATTTGGTAATTATATCTATTTCACCCACCACCATTAAAATTTTGTTATCCTTCACTCAAAAAAATTCCACACTAAATTACACCTCACAAATACTTTCTTTTTTTTTTTGCCCCTAACTCACATATGAAGATTATAAACACCATGATACACCCTAACTATATTTACTGAGCCATAAGTGCATAAGTAGAATAAGTGGTAAAGTGTATTCTATGGGAAGAGTAGTCGAATCCATAAGGACTGATACTCTTAATACTAATTGCTCCTCTAATTTATTCTTCATTCAGGCTCTTGTCTATCGGATCCCAATGAATATCGTACCATTATGGGTAGCCTTCAATATCTTTCTCTGGCTTGCTCGGATATTTCAAATGTGGGCAACAAACTTTCTCAGTTATGCATCGTCCGACCATTAATCATTGGCATACGACCAAATGTCTTCTTCGATATCTTTGTGGAACCATTGATCAAGGTATTCTTCTCCATATCCGCTCCACACTTGATCTTCATGCTTTCCCTAACATTAATTGGGGTGTGCATTGCCATGTTCTGGGTGTGTTTGACATGTGTTGACTGTTGGCAACACTACAAAATCAAATCTTCATGATTTTGAGTTTTCAATAATAAGCACGGCCATGCTTTTTTAGCATGGTCATGCTCTGAGCAGGAGAAATGTAAGGGTTATGCTATTCAATTTCTCCTCAACAGTGATCTATAGGCCAAGAACACACTCTTGCTTGGGTCATGCTTTTCTCTAGAAAAAATGCTTTATTGCTTATTTCACTCTTATTTGCTCTAATTATGCTAAAATACAAGCTAAGTGCAAGCATTTATAATATGAAAAATGCATATTTCTTGGACACATCACAACACACACACACACACACACACACACACATATATATATATATATATATAAGAATCTAGCAATCGTATTTGGAGGAAAGCTCCTTTTTGTAATCATATTTGGAGATAAAGGATGAGTGTATGAAAACATGTGTTTGCATATTATAAATTTGTTGATATGCCCTTTACGTATTCACCACACGTGCACGGGTCATAAGAAGTAGTAAAATGTACCCTAAGAGTAGGGCAATCGAATCCACAAGGAACAACTCTCGTAGTACTGATTTAGACTGTTATCTAGCTAATGAAATCAATGGTTAATGTCTAATCTAGTCATGAATTGGGAATTAAAAGGAAGATTGGGATGGTAAATTCAAGAGAAGACCAAAGGGATGGACAGTGATGTGGAGATCAATCCCATTGAGTTTTCCTTGCAATTGAATCCCTAAATTGACTTCATGTTGAGAATCTTGTGACCGTGGAGTTTCCTAGTGTGGTATAGTCTCCTTGGTCTGGGTGACTACCCCTAATCCTATATGACAATTGTAACCACCCTATAACTACATTAACACTTCTTAAAAACCACTATTAGGTTTTACCCTAATCTGGAAGGTTCAATACCATACACCCTATCTCTAGGCATGTGCTCCAACCCTAACATTTATGGTTGGACCAAACATAATTGAGTTCTCAATCCTAATCATACTATTCAGATATGCAATTGAGCAATTAAACTAACAATTACACGTATAAAAACGCATAGATGATTCACAACTAATTAACAAGTCAATATATATATAAAGTAAAATCAACTACAAAACAACATCAATATTCATGTTTAAAGGCACCACTAGGGGTTTAACCTCTCATAGTATAAATATTCATAAAACAACCCATAAAAATAGAATATATTACAACAATAATGAAATATCCCTCAAACTTCTCAAACAAAAGAATATAGATGAAGTTTCCCCTAAATTGCAAACCCAGTGGCTCCAAGCGTTGCATGGGCATGCCCTAAATCGAATGTTCTTTCTCTCCTCTTGGAACCCTAGCATCCCCTTGAGGTTTGCTGAAAGATTTCCTTGAAAACCTAACTTTAGGTTTTATTTTATAGTATCAAGCTAGTGCATAGATGTGCTTCAAGGAGTGTTTGACCTGTGCTCCCCTGGCAGCACTTGGACTCACTTCTAAACAAAGAATTGGCATCTAAAGATCTACATGGCTGGCAACACACCACTACTCTTGATAAGCATGGTTGTGCTCTTGGTAAGACAAGACTGTGCATAAGTCTATGATCTTCAATTTCTTCAATCTGATGTTCTACACGCCCTTGTTGAGGTTGTGCTCTTCTTTAGAACTTCTCTTTTGTACACATTTCACTGGAAAATATCTTTTTTTGCTTATTTTTGTCCTAAAGCTTGTTACCTTGCACACTCAGCACAAAGTACTCGGCATAGCACTAAAATAGAAAAATTCATGCTAAAAAACAAACTAGGTGCATGCATTTATAGTATGAAAAATATGTATTTCATGCACTCATCATTTGTGCACTTAATTAGCTTGTCTTTCAGCATGAATTCTTCTATATTGGTACTTTGTTGGGTATTTTATATTGAATGAACAGATAGTTAGGTACTTGGGACAACAAGAATGAAAGTTGGAGTGAATCAAAGTAAATCGAGCAACAAAGCATTCTAGTGAAGAACATAGCAAGAACACTAGCATTTTTGCGATGTGCAAATCAATTTTTGTGAAGAACAGTCGATTACACCCACTTCACAGACATCCTGCACAAATCATGAGCGTACTAATTTCTAGAATTCCAAAACCATGATGATTCGAGCTTTGAGTGTTACCACTAAAGTGCACAAGCCAAGCAAACCCCATGCACGGGTGTGCACTATCTTTTTACCTGAAGTATAAAACTTGATAGATAGGGTTTTTTTAGGGGGACTTTTCATAAAAGTTTCAATGGAGGCAAGGGTTTCAAAAAGGGATCAAAGGGAGCCAATATAGGATTAGTTAACACTAATATATCGGCACTTTGGTTACAAGATTGAAGGTGAGATTGACATTGACGTGAGAGATTCCATCACCCATAAAGAGGGAAGCATTGAGAGATTTTTTTCCTGTGTTTTCATTCATGTTTGGATCTTGGTTATTAGTACTATATATTTCTATAATATGAGAGGCTAAACCTTTATTGATGCCTTGGATCAATAAACTTTGAGATAAACTCGTTGTTGAATGATAAGGGTTAACACAAGTGTACGAGCCGATCAAGTAGTAATAGTGTGCACAAATGTAGGGTATCGATCCACATGGAAGAATAAGAGTACTATTACTAGTCCAAATCCCGAAAACTAACCTAAACACAGGTTGTGATGTGTGTGAGCAAACTAAGAAACAAAAGAAATGAAAACAAGATTAAGAAAATAAAAATAGTCGAGAAACCAGGGGAAAAGGGATGCCTGGGCATAGTATCCCTCTAAGGTTTATTAAGTTTAGGACAGAGGTTATATAAGTATGCAATCCTAATTAAACTGAGAGAAATCCTAAAATATACTAAACCCCTCTTGCAAGGGTGATTAGTAATTGATTTAGTACAGTGTAGATACAGACAACCCACATCACATTGCATTCTATGAAATCTCAATGTGAATTAACAAGAATTTCTGAAATAGATAATCCTTCTTGCAAAGAGATTATCCCTAATCCCATACAGAATATAAATGTGATTTCTCATCAAATCTATTCTCTACGATTGCAAAGAGCGTGGAACTCACTTGTTAATTCACTCGAGAGGATTGAGGAAGGAGAACTATCAACTCCAAAGTACGTACCCCATTGCTAGGCTTACTCATAATCCCCTCCAATCGTGGCATGCTTATGTTAGGTGGGTATTTCTACTCATCACAAAGAACATAATACGTGGAAACTAGGGCTTTCACATAGACCTGTCCATGGGTCAGGCTTGGGCCACGCTAGATATATGGATTATAAATTTAAGCTTGCCCAAACCCAACCCTGCCTGATAATACGAGCCTTAAATTTTGCCAAAACACGCCCGTATTTTATGACTTTAAACCAAGGCCCACCCAAAATAAATTAATTCTTAATCAAATAATAAATCAATTATGAAAAAATTCACAATAATATTAATCTAGGATTACTAACTAAAATGACTCTACAAAACCAATCTTAAACACATATATACATACTGTAGAATATCAGTTTGAATGAAACCAATAAAGAATACCAACAGAGATTTATATGTATTAATATATATATATATACACACAAACTATTATCATATATATATATATAAAGACATTACATATGAAAAACATCATCAAATTTAAATAGCACGCCATTAACATATGAAAACACACCATCCAATTTAAAGAAAAAACATATTAAGACTGACTATCATTATATAAACAACTTCATCCAAGTTAAATAGCACACCTATCTTCAAGAGTAGATACTTCTAGGTATCATACAACCAAACATAACCAAGAAATCAATATGTTGGCATCTTATACAATAAAATGTTGATACTTATTTCTTCCCAAAATATGATATAGAGAAGCATAACCTACAAGGCCAAAAATAACAAATATGAGATTAATCAAGAAAGGAGTAAAGAGAAATGGTAGGCTTAAGCTTATTAACTCAAGAATACCTGGAAAATCAAAGGGATAAGTTACTAACACATTGATCACAATTACGAAAAAGGGAAATTGTAACATTGTAAACATTTCCCTATACTCATATTCTTCAAAATTAAATAAATTAACTAAACTTCATATAAATTACAAAACTATTTTTACCTATGAAGTCATTGTTGTAGCTTAATTTTCCTCATCATCTTCATCATCACAAGAAACCGATGCTTCATCTTCCAATCCTATTGTTATTGCAAATTAACAAACTAATGAATCATAAAATAAAAATATCATAACAATACATAGAAAATAGCAAAAAAAAAATCACCAGCTAAAAATCCTCTAGCGTGCATCCAATCATCCAAACAAAAAACATCTTGAACTGTTTTTGTTTTAGTGAACTTCTCATATAATTGATGACTCTTTTCCAATACTGAAAGCCTACTGACACACCTCTTGATGTGTTCACAAGTACAGGGGTCACTCAAGTAATACAATATACCCAATGGGTCAGGTAGTCGAATCTACAGGGAATAGAAAATCAGCAACAACTAAAATCTTGTTAATTAGCCTAATCAAATCAATAGGTAAAATATGATTAAGTTGCTATCAAAGTACAAGAAGAAGTAAACAAGAAATAGGTAAGGAAGAGAAACCAATCAATACTCCCCCTAGGATTCTAAGTTAAGTGCAAGACTAATATTATGCCTCCCTAATCGAGAATAAATGAGTCATGAGAATCCAAAAGCACACCAATCCCTAACTAAGGACAACCGGTGACTAGTCCCCTACGAGGTCCCGAAGGAAAAATATCTCAACACCTCACACCACATATGACTTCTTGGAGTTCTCAGGATCCCAAGTGATAAACTTTATTCTTAGAAGTAGATCAAACCCTTTGGTCCAGGTGAACTATCCCTAATCCCATATGAGGTCCTAGCGGAGAGGTTGCTCTCAATGTCCCATACCACATACAATTGCTAAGAGATCTTGGAATATGTTGGTAGGGTAAATCAAACTGGAGGAGAAAGAGGACACTCCGCTACCTCTCGACTTAACCTCTCAATACTCTTCAATCTTGGTAAATCTAATCCTAGCGGTGATGGTCACTCATCATTAAGATGATTATATTTAGCTTTCAACCCTAGTGTCACTCTAAGGGAAAACGAATCAATAAGCACACAAGACTAAAACTCAAATTAAATTCTCAGTTAAAAGAAACACAATACAAGTTGATGAAAGATTAAATCCTAGGGTTAACATGTCCATGTATCCCCGGGTTTAGCTCTACATGGAGCAATATAATGTGAAATCAAAATATGAATGAAAATAAGTGCAATCCATAAGAATAATCCCCTTTTGGTCCGTGCTAATAGTCTCTAAGGGCTGCTTTTTCTTCTCTAAGGATCCCTCCGTCAAGCCTAGGGCACACCCCTCTGAATTGATGTCATTGGTGGCTCTCCCAGTAGCTATCCTTGGAAGGATTCGATGAAGATCGGCATAGAAGCACTCTTTTGATGGGCAAAGAACTTCCCCAAACCCTACTTGACCACTCTCCAAAAGATAGGCAAAAAGATAGATGAAACCTCTTAAAACGGCCTTTTATAATCTGAAATCACGATTCCACACAACCACCCACACGGCCATGTGGAAAATCCACATGCCGTGTACAGTAATTTGCTATAGTAAAGAGTGTCTCGAAACTTAGCTCTTTCTGTTGCCAATTGTAAGGCATATGAGCACACACATACCCATGTGCGTGCCCATGTGAAGATGAAGAAAAACATGAATTCCCCAACTTTACAACCAATTTCTCAACTAAAAGCATGGAATACAACATTAACTTTGGCACACACATGAATACATGAATACATGAATAAACACCAGAAATCAACAAGAAAAACTCAACACCAACAAAAATAAAAATTGACTTCTACTTATGGAAATTATTTCTACAACACGAAAATTTAATTAAAACTAAAGAGAACACTTGGGTTGCCTCCCAAGAAGCGCTTGTTTAATGTCACAAGCTTGACGTACCTATCTCTTACCTCAAGGAGGTTCATGAAGGATGGATGCTCCCTCTCCTACAACCTTAAAGCATGCTGAGCATAAATTCTGCAGATTAGAAGGAGAATGATTGAACATGTTACCAAACGAGGAAGTCTCGCTCTCTACTTGTGTGCAATCATTCTCAAGAGTGTTGGGGGTGCTTTTTGTGGTGACATTTCAACCTCCTCATCCTCTAAAAATCTTTTTCAATATCTCCAGAGTAGGTTACTCCTTGTCAACTACACCCTTTGGTGAATTCTCCTCCTTGGCATCTTGATCCAACCATCCTTCCAATGGTCAAAACATAGAGTTTCCTACCCGTAGTTATTTATCAAATCATCAGTGGTATCAAGGAAATACAAAGTATCATCAAAATCAAGAGAATATTGTATGGCTTCAACAAGATGGTAGGTCAATTTCTCATCCCCGATTCTTAAAGTTAATCCTTTGTCATCCATGTCGATAAGATCCTTGGAAGTACATAGGAAGGGCCTTCCAAGTATCAACAGAATGTCAACATCCTCATTCATATCAAGAGCCATAAAATCTATAGGAAATATATACTTGTCAACCTTAACAAGAACATTTTTAATGATTTCCCTCTGACATCTAATCAAATGATCAGCTAGTTGAAGTATCATCTGAGTGGGTCATGGTTCTCCCAAACCCAATTTCTAAATATATTTGTAAGGCATTACATTGATACTATCCCCCAAATCTGCCAATGTCTTTTCTTCACCCAAACCTCTAATGTCACAATGTATGATGAAACTTTCACAATCCTTCATCTTGCTTGGTCAATTTTTCTGAAGTATTGCTGAGCAAGATGCATCCAAAATTGCAGCTACACTCTCTCCTCCATCTTCCTCTTGCTGGTCAAGAGGCCCTTCAAAAACTTCACATTTGCAAGGTATTGTGACAATGTCGCCATGAACAAGATGTTAATGTATAGATGCTTGAAAAGGCCTAGAAATTTTTTGTATTTCTCAGTGATTTGGTCATTTTTTCAGCCTTAAAGGGTAGGGAATTCTTGGCTTGTATGATGTGGAAGCTACATCCTTCCCTTTACCTTTTTCCTCAACTTCTTGTTCCACTGGTTTGTTTTGCGCAACCTTTTTAATTGGGAGCTTACTTTCAAGTTTTTGACCACTCCTCAAAGTGACCACTTTCAATTGCACCCTCGGATTTGTTTCCGAATTGCTATGTAAGCTCCCTTGAGGTCTCTCCACTAATGACTTCACTATTTGGCCAACATGATTCTCTAGATTGTGTAGTGAGGCCGAATGATTGCAAAGTGTTGCTTCCACATTCTGAAATCACATGTCAGAGGACTGAATGAACTTAGTTAGAACCTTCTCCAACTCTGAAACCCTATTATCCCAGTTTGAAGGCTGCAGTTGCTGAAAACCTGGTGGAGTAGATGGTTTTTCCTGTCCTTAATTACTCCACGAGAAATTCTGATGATTTCTCCATCCTAGATTAAAAGTATTGCTATAGGGATTTCCTTGACCTCTCATCGTATTCCTTACATAATTTACCTACTCAACAGTCGTTGAACTGCGAAAGAAATAAGGCATCCTAATAAGGTGTTTCCACCTCTACACCCTTCATAATTCATCACTACTGATACACTTGTAGAAGTTAGAGTGTATAACTTCTTGCTCAATGCATCCACTTGGGCTGCTAGGGATATAACTATATCAATCTCATGAAGACCCGCTATTTTCTTCTTGTCTCAAGCATGCTATTGATAACTATTCATAGATATTTCTTCAATGAGTTATCGGACAACTTCTGGGGTTTCACTTCCTAAGGTACCTCCTGCAGCATCTAGCAATTGCTTCATGCTCGGATTCAACCCATTATAGAAAGTGTATACAATCA
The DNA here is from genome assembly GCF_009730915.1 of Dioscorea cayenensis subsp. rotundata. Taxonomy (NCBI): domain Eukaryota; kingdom Viridiplantae; phylum Streptophyta; class Magnoliopsida; order Dioscoreales; family Dioscoreaceae; genus Dioscorea; species Dioscorea cayenensis. The sequence continues at coordinate 21,530,579 of NC_052489.1, forward strand.
TTCACTTGGAGAATCCATGTTAAGCCATTTTTGCAAGAGGTCCTTGAACCATTCCTATGTCTCAAAGAGAGACTCCAACTCCGACTGCATAAAAGAGAAGATTTTATTCCGAAGCTTCATTGATTTCCCGGGAGGGAAATAGCTAGTAAGAAAAGCTTCCATAATTTCCTCCCACATTGTAATAGATGCCATCAGTAATGATTATAGTCATTGCTTGGCTCTTCTCTTCAAAGAGAATGGGAAAATTCTCAATCGTGTGGCATCATCCGTAACTCTATTGATCTTGAGCTTGTCACACACCTCTAGAAAATTCTCAATGTGGTTATTTTGATCTTCGTCGGCCAAACCATTAAATTGTGAGGATTACTGTGCCATTTGGATGAACCCCAGCTTGAGCTCAAAGCTTTGAGTGGTAATTGGTGGCCTAACAATGCATGATTGTGTGCCATGAACTGTAGGTCTTGCATAGTCTGAAAGTGTTCTCAAGTTGCTCATTCTGTTCAGCCATATTTTTAGACTCTTCAACCTTTATTTTAGCTGAATAATTATGTTCTTGTACAAGTTCCTTGCCCTTTCTATAAATTTTACGCTCAATTTCAAGATCTCCTTCAGCCATTATGGAAAGGTTGCCTCAGGTCATAGCATATAGCTGAAATCAATTAAAGAAAACAAATTAGATAGATGGAAGCAAAGAAGTGCGGAATAGAATAAACAAAGAAAAAGGTGAATGGCTAAAGTAATAAAGCACAAGCGTTTCTAAAATCTATTCCCCGACAACAGCGCCAAAAACTTGACACACCCCTTGTGTGTGTCTGCAAGTGCACGAGTCACTCAAGTAATATAATGTACCCAATGGGTCAGGTAGTTGAATCCACAAGGAATAAAAAATTAGCAACAACTAAAACCTAGTTAATTAACCGAATCAAATCAATGGGTGAAATGTGATCAAGTTACTATCAAAGTGCAAGAAGTAAACAAGAAATAAGCAAGGAAGACATACCAATCAATGAAAGATGGAGTACCCGGACAATGCTCCCCATAGGATTCTAAGTTAAGTACATGACTAATATTGTGCTTCCCTAATCGAGAATAAATAAGTTGTGGGAATCCGAAGCACACCGATCCCTAACCTAGGCCAACTGGTGACTAGTCTCCTATAAGGTCCCGACAGAGAAATATCTCAATGCCTCACACCACATATAACTACTTAGAGTTCTATGGGTCCCAAGTGAGAAACCCTATTCCTAGAAGTTGATCAAACCCTTTAATCCAAGTGAAAGATCCCTAATCCAATACGAGGTCAAAGCGGAGAGGTTGCTCTCAACATATCACACCACATACATTACTAAGAGCTCTTAGAATATGGAGATAGGGTAACTCAAATCAGATGATAAAAGGGACCCTCCACTACCTCTCGACTCACCCTCTCAACTCTCTTCAATCTTGGTAAATCTAATCCTAGCGGTGATGGTCACTCATCACTAAGATGATTAGGTTTAGCTCTCAACCCTAGTGTCATACTAAGGGAAAGCCAATCAACAAGCACACAAGATTGAAACTCAAATTAAATTCTCAATTGAAAGAAACACAATACAAGTCGATGCAAGATTAAATCCTAGGGTTTAGATGTCCAAGTACCCCTTAGGGGTTTAGCTCTCCATGGAGCAATATAATGTGAAATCAAAATATGAATAAAAACAAGTGTAATCCATAATAATAAACCCCTTTTAGTCTGTGTTGATGGTCTCCAAGGGTCCTTCTTCTCCATTGACCCCTCCGTCAAGCCTAGGGCATAGCCATCTAACCTCTCTCCAAAAGATAGGAAAAAAGATAATAAAACCTCTTTAAAGTGGCCTTTTATAATCTGAAATCGTGATTTGACATGACATGTACAGTAACCTACCATAGTAACATGTTTACAGTAGTTTTTCTACATTAACACACGAACAAAACTCACCAAAAACTTCTGTCTTGAAGCCACAAGGTTAGGCACATGCCTGTATGGTAGGTCATGTGGCCTTCTGTCCAGTGAAAATGTTGAAAGTTCTTCTGACATCTTTACATGAACTAGAACATGAGTGTGTGACTGTCTTCGTGCCCTTCCGGCTCATGAAATGACTCAAAAATCCTCAGAAGTTGGCATACACACCCCTGTATGTGAACCCATCTCGTGCCTTGATCATATGTTGTGCAAAAGACTCCCAAAATGTGCCACCATGCCCTATCTTTACTTCTTTTTGTTCCAACATGCCTTCATAGCCTTGTTTGCATAAAAAAACACCAAATACACTTTATGAGCCATAAAATCTGATAAAAGTGGTGCTCAATACATGAAAACACACAATTAAATGTTTATACACAAGCACTTATCACCGACTTTAAAGCCACAGTAAATATGGGAATTGCTAAAAGATCACGTTCCAATAGTGAAAGTTCGGAATATCTTATAGATCTTTTACTCCAATAGTCCAAAATGTCAATATCAGTGTTCAACTCAAGTGCTTTTTCTTCCAAGTAAAGATCTAACTGTGACTTTTCACCTTCAACTTTAGATTTATTTAGATACTGCTAGTAATCTTCAGTCTAATCATGGTTATCAAGCTTACTTCTAATAACATTAGAATCTTCAAAGCTGAATTCAACAAAACTAGCCCTCGTAACATTTGAACTTCTAACCAAAGATGATGAATTGGATTTATAGTTCATCAAACAATATTTTAAGAGTATTAAGAATAGTTTAGACAAACTTCGATGCATGACTACCATAGAGTTTAGTATAACAATACTCCACATAGTTCAATTTGTAGCAAGGATCTAAAATAGCGGCACAAGATAATACCAAACATTATTCTGCCTAGTATTTAAATAATTTTTCTTGCATTTCCTTGACCATAGGACTCAAGAATGTGTGTGGGCCTTTAATAGTGTCTATTAAGGCATTGTGGATTCCAAACCCCTCTAAAGTAATTGTTTGAAGTTAGATATTTGAAACCGGAGAACATACGAGTTACATCATAAAAAACTTTCAAAAACTTGCAAAAGATTTAAACATTTCTTCATTCTTCAACAAAAAGTGCTTAACAATGAAAGTCTTTATCACGTTGCCCCCAATAATCTAATACATCTTTGTAATAAAGAGCAAATTCATGCATTAAATATGTGGAGTTCCACCTGACACGCACATCTTGATGCAATTTCTTTGTTCCATTCAAGTGAAAACATTTTTCATCCATTTCACAAAACCTTTTCTTGCGAGAACCAATTTTTTTAGGTGCTTTATCCCATTTCAAACCTTATTAACAACATCATAAATAAGTCTCAAACCTGCTTGAACAATGAGTTTGACAATATGTCCACAACATCTAATTTGGAAAAAATGCACCATCACATAAAAGAGCTCTATTGGCATGAAAACGACGTTTAAGAGAGGAAACCATGACATCATTATAAGAAGCATTATCCAATGTGATGCTGAAAATTTTATTGTCTATTTGCAGTTGAGCCAACCACATAATAAGTTCATCTACTATGTTTAAACAATCATAAGGAGGAGTCAAAGCTCTAAATCTGATTATTCTTTTTTGTAATTTCCAATCACTATCAACCCAAGGTACAGTAACACAAATATATTCATCAACAGTATGCTCATATTTCCCATTATCAGAAGTTAAGCATATTCAGCTCAGGGCTTTAGCTAACTCTTTTTTGACATGCTCTCTTTCTTTTGTATAGTATCACAGAACATCTCTAGTTGTTGTTTCTCTACTTATATTTTTATAGTTGGAACTTGCAATATTCATCAAATATTTAAGCCCCAATTCTTCAAATGTTCTAAAAGAATGCTTGTCACATACAAGAAAAATTGAAACAGCTCTACATCATTCTTCTTCATCATACTTATAGTTCTTAATAAGTAACCCACCACTGATATTTGGTTGACTTGTTAGTGTGTATTGTCTAATATCTTTGTTATATTTTTTGAGGCAGCCTTGTAAATAACGTCTTAAATGAGAAGTACCACTAGAGGATTTAGCAAATAAAATGGCCTTACAGTGATTAAATTATGCCCTTATTAGTTCTTTGTTGTCACACTCAAGTTTTTTCATATCATTCCACACCTTTGATGTAGTTGTTTTTTTCAAGTTTGGAAGCACTTTCATACTCAGTGTACCCGTCCTCCACATCTATAGGAGTATTTGAACTTGCCATTGTCATGAAATTCAAGTCCTACAACAATATAAAATTCTAAATGAATAAGAGTACTAGAAAATAGACAAATGCACAATTTGATTTATAATAAAAAACAATAGCATGATTGGAAAAAAAGAATATGCTATCAAGTTTTACTAATCAATATGGTTGACCTGGTTTAAACATATTAATCATTTGGAAGAAAATAAATAAATCCATTTATTTCTTTGTCTTTTTCTCACTTGTTTTTTAAAAGCATGAGAAACATTGAAACTTTATATTGAAGGAATCTAAACTCATCTTTGTTGAAACTATTATGAAAAGGCAAACTTAATTAATTCTAGCAATCAATTAAAAAAATTATAGCATATGGTCATATGTGAAATAAACAAACTATTGGCTCTCTAATAACCAATGGACTAAATGTTAAATAGATGGGTCTTATTAAACATAAAGAGAAAACAAATATACCAATATGAAGAACAATAATATCATAATTTATTTTTCAAAATTATTTTGTTACACAATAGACTCAATTATTAGAATCCAACAAACAAATATCCTTGCACCTTATGTCTGTTCTACAAAAATTTAAAATAAAATCAATATTCAAGAGTTGATAATGTGATTTTAAAGAAAAAAAAAACAAAAGATAGAAAAGCTTTTACAATATAGAAAATGTTTACCATTAATGACTAAATTAATATGCAAAATTTTGAGAAAAATTAAAGGTTTGATTTGGTAACTGGGTCTTTGAATATCTCTTCAAACAAGGAGAAGAGTAATGGCAAACTTAGTCTTCACAAGGAATTGCAAGTTTTGACCAAGAAACTTTACAGGTTTATTGAATCTAAAACATCAAATATTTACTTTTAATTAATCTAGCAAGGAAAAAAAGAAGGGATGCAAATAATTAGCTAAGTACACAAAAAAAATTAGAAAAAGTGAACATAAACCAAAATTATGAATGTGGAGATAGGCAAAAAAAAATGCCTCACAGAAATAATCCAAAAATAGATAAAGAAAAATAAATATACACACAAATTTACACTAAATCAACGATTTTAGCTCATTTTCTTCAAAACGAGCTACATTTCTTTGAGAAAAAAACTGCAAAGAAAAAAAATCATCAAAGATCATAACCAAAACAAGCACAAATCCACCAATTCCCACAAGAGATCTAGCCAAACCACCAACAAACCCAACATATTTTATAAAAAAAACCATCATAATACCCAACAACTCACCAATCAAAACCCACAACACTGCTCAAAACTGATCAAACCTAAAAACAAATCCAAAAAGCCAACAAAACCACAAAAACAAAAGAATACAAAGGCCACAAACCTCAAAGACCCGAATCCAAGCTAGGAAAGCTCTTGCAGAGGAATCCCCAAAGGGATCCGAAGAAACCGGAGGAGATCAGTGGGGGAATCGTGGGGAAAAGTCAATGAGGGATGGAGAGTAGAAGAAGAGAGAAGAGAAAAGAAGGACATCTTTGGAAACGATGGTATTTATAGAAAAAGGGGAAACCTTAAGACTCCAAGCCTCCAAAATCAATGAAAGAAACATTTTTTTAATATTTTTAATAACAGTAATTAATAAATATATTATATATTTTCGGGCCTGGCCGAGCTTAAAAAATAAACCCCAAACCTGGACCATTTTTAAAATGGGCTTTTACCCAAGGTTTGATCATTGGGCCTCAAATATTTGTCCAAAAACTCCCACTTTTCAAGTAGGTCTCCAGGCTCAAGTGGGTAGCCCGGCCTTTAGGCAGGTCTACAATTGTGCCTCATTAGCAATCAAGCCATACACAACACGCAATTGGATTCAAATAATATGGATTGCAATTAAAAAACAATTAAAGCAACATGATCCACAATTAATGTCAAAATAGAATAAAACCCTAGTGTTCAAATATGTCCGAACATGTACAAAATTAGCCCTCCATTAATGGAGGGAAAACATCAAAACAAGACAATGAGAATCGAAGAAGACATGAAAACCCCCTTCTTAATTGTGCTGAGAGATAATTGCAGAAGAATACCCGAGGACCTTCCACGAACGTCGTCAAGCTAATCTTGACAACTACAATTCTTCTTCTCTAAGATAGAAGGGTTGAATCTCCCTCTAGAATCACCTCTAAAGCCCTAAAGATCTACCCCATTCTTTCCTCTCAACCTAGCATTTGAATAGAACAAAAGATGCCATAGAAACCCTCGTTAGGAATATTTATATTGCGCCACTTACAGGCTGCTTATGGGCATATGAATGTGATCGTAAGGAGCTGGGAATAATGGGTCACGAGCCTTACGAGATCACTTATGGCCGTAAGTCCCGTATGTAAGGTCTAATATCTTGTGTTACGATCCAGCTTACGGCCGTAAGTGCTAGACCGTAAGCTCATCTAGATTACCCTCCCTAGCGACCACTCTTACGAGCGTATGCTATACTCATAAACTCCTCTAAACAGCCTTTACGGTCTGACTTACGAGCGAAAGTCCTGCCCGTAAAGTCCTCTGGTTTATCTTTATGCTCATCCTTATGGGCATAAGCATACCCACAAGGTTCTCTAGAAGAGGCTTACAGCTATAAGCACGGCCATAAGGTGACCGTAAGGAGGTCTATCCTGGCCTGTTCATCAAGATTGATGTCGAGAGAGCTCTATTTTTATCGATTTGGCTCTAGAATGATTCTTTTGACTTTTTCTCATCCTCAAGCACTTTTTCTCATCCTTAAGCACTACTCGAAGCCTAAGAATACAAAATACACTATGTTTAGCATCAAACTCCATAATTTTACTCTGATACATGCTTAATAAGTGTACAAAATGATATAAAATATGGTAGAATTGTATATTCATGATAAGGATGCAAGTGTACATGCTGATCGAGTAGTAAAGTGCTAAAAAGCAAAATATCAGTCCACAGGGAAGATGGAGAATATTAGTAACAATCCTAATCCTGAAAACTAGCCTAAATAAGATAGCAGTAATGTGTGCAAAAAAAAAGCAAACAAAAGCAAGAAAATATGAAATAAAAAAGGAGAAAATGAATCAAGAGAAGAAGCGATGCCCAGGCATAGTATCCCTCTAGGGTTTTGTTAAGTACAAGACAAAAGCTATTTTAACATGCAATCTTATTCAAACCGAGAGATTTTCTAAATTATACTAAACCCCTCTTGCAAGAGAAAATAGTAACTGTATTTGTAAAGTGTTGATACAATCACCACACAATCACTTATAACACTATGAAATATCACTGTAAATTAACAAGAATCTCTTAATTAGGTAATCCTTCTTGCAAAGATATTATCCCTAAGCCGAATACAAAATAGAGATGTGATTTCTCCTAAAATCTATTCCACGTGATTACAAAGAGCACGGAGATCACAAGTTAATTTGCTAGGGAGGATTAAGGGAGAAGAATTCTCCAAAGTACCACATTGCAAGGCTTACTCACAATCCCTTCTAATAACGGTATGTCTATGCTAGGTGGGTATTTCTGCTCCTCACAAAGCACATCGAATATGATAACTAGGGCTTTCGCCATATAAGCAATCAAGCATTCAAACACTTAATTAGATACGAAAAACATAGAATGCAATTAAAGAAAAACTAAAGCATTAAAATCCACAACCAATGTCAAAAGAATAAAACCCTAGAGTTCAACTACTCCAAAACATCTATGAAATCAGCCCTCCATTAATGGAGAGCAAGCTTCAAATTACAAGGCATGAAGAGAATCAAGAGAAGTATTAAAATCCCCTTCTCAATCGTGCCAGGGAAGGATCACCGGAGAACACCCAAGGACCTTCCATGAACACTACCAAGGTAAGCTTAGCGGCTATGATCTCCTTCCTCTCGATGATGGGATTGAGTCTCCTCTTAAAATCACCTCATAAACCTGGAGATCTGGAGATTCACCCTTCTTCTTCCCTTGGCTTTACCTCCAAAGATAGATTAAGAATAGAACAAGAGATGCCCTAAAAATCCTCATCAGATCTATTTATAATGTGCCGCTTGCATGCTTCTTGCAGGCGTAAGGACATGGTCGTAAGGATCTGGGAAAGATTGATCGCAAGCCTTACAAGGTAACTTACGGCTGTAAGCCCTGCCCGTAAGTCCTTCATAATAGTGTTATGGTCCATCTTACAGCCATAAGCGTTGGATCATAAGCTTCTTTGGATTGCTTATGCGACCACCCTTACAGGCGCAAGTCATGCACGTAACACCTTTGATTTGCAGTCTACTCCTCCTTATGAGCATAAGCATACCTACATGGTCTTTTTAAAGAGGCTTACGGTCATAAGCATAGCCGTAAGGCGTCCGTAAGTGACGCTAATTGGTCTGTCCTTTGTCAAATAATGCCGAGAGAGCTCCATCTTCTAAGATTTGCCTCCAAACTACTTTTTCTCTCTCTCTCTCTCTCTCTCTCTCTCTCTGTCTCTCTCTCGTCTTTTAGCACTGCTTCAAAGCCTGAGAATGCAAAACACACCATGTTTAGCATCGGATTCTGCAACATAACTCTAATGCATGCCTGATGAGTGTACAAAATGATATGAAATAATGCACAATTGTACACTCATCAACTCATCATTGTATTCTTTCTTTTCTTAATATTAACTAGTTGATGTGTTTTTTGTGAATTATCTATGTGTGCTTAATGCTTGTAATTGCTTATGTGAGAGCTCAATTACATTTCTAAATTGCATGATTAATATTGAAAAATTAATCATGTATATGTCATAACATGGATGATAAAGGGTGAGTGCACGCCTAGAGATAGAGTGTATGGTGTCAAACTCTTTGAATTAAGGTGAAACCTAATAGTGGGATTCATGGAAGCTTTTAATGCAATTGTAGGGATATTGGAGTCATCATATGGGATTAGGGATTAGTCATCTTGAGAAAGGGGTTAATGTATCTTAAAAGTCTCCACAATCCAAGAACAGTCGGTACTAAACCAACATAAGGACTCAATTACATGGTAGTCTCAAGCAAAATAAATGATTAAGTGCCGACTGTTATGGCTAATTGCTTGAGATATAAGGTTATGGCTATTTTCTCTTTTATGTTAATATACATAAATGATTTACATATTTATATAAAACTAATATTTTTTTTACAAAATTAGGTATGTACTAATTTGTTGTTTGATAATAAAATGAAAGTACTAAAAGACCTTAACATAATTTCAATTCAATCGCGTTTTAGAAAAATTGGAAGTTACCAATTGTTTAAAATTAAACTTTTATACATTTGGACCTGCAAATTTTGCTTTTCTTTCTTCTTTATAAATGTGGAGGTTCGAACTATAGTCGATGATGATACATCTATCAACTTATTCTATTTGTTATGCTTAAATTAAGTTAATTTTTTATATATTTGAACTTTCTTTTTTATTTTCTGAGTAGGTAATCCATGATTTTGAGCAGGTACTTGCAATCTGAGCAAGTAGTGGAAGTTGCTGAGACGCAAGCTCGAGAATTAGAGTTAGCACACTTACGATTTGAGCAAATAGTGGACGTCATAACGTCATTTAGCGGATGCACATGTAATTTGAGCTAAAAATCTGAAAATTACAATGAATACTTTGAGTTGATTAAACTTGTGTAGATCATGATTCAAAGCATGTAGACCTACAATCTGAGTAGGTAGAGATACTTCTAAGCAGGTAATAATTAAAGGTTCATGCTTTCTCTTTGATATGTTAATCACTAAGCAATTTTATGCTAACTCCGATTTATCTGTCTTCTTTTTACTCCTATTTTTCATCCTTCTTCCTCACACCATTTTAACTCATGCAAGAAGAGTGGCCATTATTAATGGAGTTCTATAATAAATATAAGGAAAAAAAAAAAAAGAGAGAAAAGGAAAACAAGGATAAAGGATGAGTGAAATATTTTAATACATGACAAAGAAAACAATAAAAAGAACACATTCAAGAAAAAGGAAAGCAACAAGAAGAAAAGGAACATTTATAAAACAAAATGATAATGATGATGACGAAGAAGGAAGAGAAGAAGAAGATATAGGTCATTTTTGATATTACAAGGTTTAAAAAGTTGATTTAGTGTTTGCAAGGACCACAGAAGAATTATAAGTAAAAGCAGAGACTTATTAGGCATTGCAAATATTAGAGAGACCTCCAAGTCAATTTATAAATGTCTAAAGACTTCAATGTTATTTTCCTAAAATCTAGAGAACTTCTCGACTATTCATTTTGTTGTCATTTTTGTTTGTCTAAGATTAGTTTAATTATAATATTTCTATTTTTTTTTTTAGAATAATACAGCACGCCGTATGACATATTGTTTTAACTATTTGGTCTTTATCTTAATATATATCAATTGTTTAACTATTAAAATTGAATAGTTATTACAGTAATTTAGAACCATATATCAGTTAATTTGATAAATATATAAAATTATTTTAATTATTATACTCATGACCTTTTTTCTTGATAACCAGATAAAAAAAACACATCATGCTACCTCCACTTATTACTATTTTCTCCTTAAGTATCTTATAAACAAATTTAATAATATTTAAATTTATACATATTGCAGGTGGGTGGTACAAATATCATTTTAAATGACATGTTAGATAAAAATATTCTTAAAAAATCATAGTAAATGATTCACTTCCTCCTCTCTAACCTCCTCTCTAAGAGATCAATATATACATAAATAGCAATAATTATAATTCCACTTGTTTCAATATATACATAAGCATGTACATATATATATAAAAAAAATAACTCTTAAGATCACAATGTGCAATAGAGTCCCTACGTAATCATACGACCAAAAGCCTGCATGCATGCAAAGTCAACAATCCATTCACTCATGCAAAATTCACCTAATATGTAAAAAATTTTGTAGTAATTCTTTTTTGCACTATGGGACTTCATCACAGTTGTTTGCCCAATCTGTGAAGATTTAGAGTAAAACAATGAAGGAATTACTTCATGTTGGTTATTGTATATCTTAATATCGAGGATTGAATTTGAGCATAGATAGTAATAAGATATAAAAAAAATCCGTTGAACTTTCATTAGAATTACTTCCAAGGCTTCTTTTAGCCAGCCAAAATGATCAGATACATTAATTTATAAGTAGCTCATGATAAGAAGTAGATGCAAATCCTAATACAATTACAACCTTCAAGTCAATTCATGTATCTCAAAAAGGTTCGTTTCTATCCAACAAATTAAGACCTTAAAAAAATGAAGTTATATAGTAATACTCTTTTAATATAGTTTGCTTCTTCAATCTATATATCATCATTGTCATCACTGATGTTAAACTCTCCATTTTCTTGATGATATCCTTGAAAACAAGAAAAGAAAAGAACACCTTCATTCACAAAGTTATTCTATTCCAAAACTAAAAGTAATCTAATTTGAATATGATCACTGAGATTCTAAGGTACATGATAAGGTAAGAATTTGACAAGATGATGTCTATCAGATATATATATATATATATATATATATATATGAGATACAAGAAGAGTAGAATACTTCATTAATTTGGTGGTCTATTGAGGATAGAATATCCTTTGCTTTTCTTATGTGAATGGAATATATTGCTAAAAAATCTCCAAATAATAAATGTAAATATTGAGTCCTTATCAATAACGTATATCTATATAATGATGCTACATCTAGATACACTGAATTACATGGGCTTTGTTTTTTTCATCAATGGCTCTTCTATCTTCTAATCTTCTAATGGACATATATAAATACATGAATTCCCCTCAATATCTTGATTACTACTAATTAACGAAAAAAGAGAGTCACAACAATCATCTAGAGCTCTAGATATGTACCTTTCGTATATATTATTTAATGCTCTCTCTAATATACAAGCAAGTACTCAATTAGATCACTATACATATGTCCTAGGACTAATTGATGTTTGTATTCTTAAGATGATTCCAGCTGAGAACATAATTACTTTACTTAAAAGGATAAAGTAAGCATATTTAATATCACAGTACGGCATACATCTATTCATTAAGACAATTGGTGCAATATACTCTTTAACATTACCATAAAAATAGTGCTGTTATGAATTTAAGCACTTTCACAAGAATAACAATTTGATGAACCAGCTCAATATGAACTTTTTATTCACTAAGATCAATGCATGAAGTTAGCTAGCTAGCTAGCGAGCACTTCCAAATCAAAATGCAAGTAAAAATGTCACCCAATCAAAGGAAACATTTGGTAGTCTCCAAATTTGTTTTTACCTCTTCATTTCACACGGATCATCTCAAAAATTTGAGTCACATTCCATCTTAATCAGTATTGAATGCATCTGAACCCAACAGCAAACTCATGTTAGATAAATAAAGTTAAGTACGGTTAGCTAGTATGCAACAAATGCATGCCTAACTCCACTTTATGTTATAGTACCTGAACATCTGGTATCCATCATGTTCATTGTCTTCTTACAGTGAACTTTTGAAGATTGTCCCATGTTATGCTCTTCAGAAAAGCTTGTGATCCAACAAAGAAGATCAGAGTTCCAATCATTAGAGAATATATAGATATATATATATATGTGTGTGTGTGTGTGTGTGTGTGGTTGTTCCCTTCTATTTTCATATATGTTCATCTCATTCATATAAACAAGTTAATTTTAAATATAATTTCTATGCAATGTATATACTTTTGTGATAATTGAATTATGAATAAGATGACTAACCTCTGGCACATCATACTTTGATCCAGAGAATCTCCAGTGAGGAATTGAAGAACTGCTGCAAGATTGAGATATATAATATAGATAAAAAGATTAGCTCAATCTCCAAACATGAAGGAATTAATTAATGGTGATACTTCAATTTATAGAACAAGCTGAGAAGTGAGAACTCTCTCTCTCTCTCTCTCTCTCTCTCTATATATATATATATATATATCTATGAACTACAATTGAAAGAAAGGTTGGAACAAAGAAAAGAAAAACCAGCTTCGAAACATTCTTCTTTTCATCCTTCTTCCTTCCAACTGAATTATAACTCTAAAATCTCATTCATCAAAAACTAAATGTCAAGATCCAGAGATAGTGGTGTTTCATCCTCCGATGAACTAGCTCCGGCGAGGGGAAAATAAAAAGGAGGATTTCTTGGTTGAGGATGAGGTACAAGAGATTCGGGGATAATAATATTAGAGTCTTGTGATTGAGGGCAGTCGAGGTTCACACCGAAGAGCCGGACTCTCTTGGCAGTAACTTGGTTATGGACCACGGGCACTGAGTCAAGGACCATCGGCGTGCCAATAGCTCGGTCCCCTCCTACACCAACTTGTGCATTAGCCTGGGGCAACACACCGGCCACCGGAGGTCTGAAGAGGATGAATTGTCCAGCTGGAACACTATTACAATTATTTAGGAAGTTGTGCCTTGTTGGTGTCTGTAAGTAAAACCGATCATAAGTAGTAGTAGTACTACTACTACTATTACTATTACTACTACTACTACTCCATGATGTGCCCATCACCGGAGTCATGAATGGAACTAATGGACGGTGATGGTGGTGGTGGTGGTGGTACTGGTGGTACTGGTGGTACTGGTGAGCATTAGATGGTAAAGGAAAGCGAGGAATGACCATGGAATGATTGGAAACATGATCAGGTCGTCTCTTCCAGTCGATGAAAAGGCGATCACGACCTGCTTCACCGACACCACGACCAAAGGAAACAGTATCACCAGCATCAAGTCTTTTTTCTTTGACAAACCTACTCCAACCTTTAGTCATGACGTAGCTCTGGCTGCTGTTCCAGTATGAGTAGCGGAACCTCCATGGTTTGCCGGTGTTGTCTTCAAAGCTTAGCAATAAGCCTTTTTCATTGTTGGAGGAGTCAAGAGGAAAGAACTTCTCGGCGTGTTGTTTAGGGATTACAAGTCTGTTGAGCTTGCCGACATCGCTGGGAGTGACTACCTTGTCAAACATGTGCTCTCTTTCTATCACTGGAGCTAGGGGTGGTTGAGCTTGATCTTCTTTGTTGATCTCTGATGGCCCAGCTTCTTCTTGTTGTTGTTGCTGCTGCTGCTGTTGTTGTTGTTGTTGTTGATCTTCTTCTTGATCTTGATAGAAAAATGTGCCTCTTCTTCCATTTGAAAATTCCATGGTACTTTTTTTAAAGATAGAAAGTCTTATAGAAACAGAGAAAGAGAGGAAGAAGAAGAAGAAGAAGAAGAAGAGTAAGGGAGATCTCTTACAGAGGGGTGGGTGCCTTCATGTTTGACTAAAGAGAAAAAAGAAAAAGAAGGATAGATATTGTAAGAGAGAGTTTGTAAGGAAGGATTGTATAGTTCTATGTGGTTCTCTTTTGTGCCTTCCTGCCAACCGACTGCCCAAGAAGGTTCCCAAAACAAAAGAGTTGGCAACTGGCAAGATGAGAGCTTGCTGGTTTGGGTTGTCTGTGTGTTTTGTCTATCTTCAAAGAGAGAGAGAGAGAGAGAGAGAGAGAGAGAGGGAAGGAAGTAAAAAAATAGAAGGGTTTTAAGGGAAGGAATAGATATGTTTGTGAGTGGACCCATGAATTATAGGGTTGGGCTCTCATGTGAGCTTGTCCTTTTCATTAGATGGATTTTTTTTTTTATTTATATATTTTTATATGAATATATGAGTGTGAGGAGATAAGCCACCCTAGAAAGCCAGCTGGTATGGAAATAGAGCTTCTCACTGATTTGCTAATCAGTGAAAAAAAAATACTCACTCATTGTACTATTTCCTCACTGTTTATGTGCAATATATGGAATGGTGGTGTGGTGTTTGCGTTTGTGTGACTGGCTCTCTCTCTCTTTCCTTTGTTTGGTTGTGGAACCCTTGACTTTGTAGCATTATATATATTTATTTATTGTTTAATATAAACATGTGAGCTATACAGATGCTTGATTGATAATTAAAACTTTTATTTCACACTTTCTTCTTTAAATAAAATAATATATAAAATAATAAAAACTAGATTAAAAAGAAAAAGAAAAAATAAAGATGTGGACCCCACAAAATGGTGTGGTACTACCACCACTATTTTCCTTGTGACTTACTTGTTCAGCCCTGCATGTAGCTCAAGATTACTTTGAATAATCCTAACTTAAGGTGCATGGATTGCTTAAAGATGGTCAATAAAAGGACAAGCAAGCATAACATAATCTAATTTTGGTGAACAATCACATTGCTAGCAAGCAAAGTGATCCTGTCATACTTGGACCTTGTCCTATGATTTTACTAGATAGTTGAGCCAACACCCAATGAGCTCATCAAGGTTATCATGAGAAAATACTGTTATACAATGTTGGACAAAGATTGGTGTGATGTTTTATAAATGAGTAGTTTAATTTTAGTTTGATACATATTGAACAAAAGGTGAAAAGTGACTAGATATTCTCCATGTGTGTGCTTTATTTTATATAATATATGTGAGTACTATTAGGAAGTAAACAACACCTAGGAGAAAGATACTAGTGGCTGAAATTGAAAAGTATAAAATAGCCAAATTCTTTAGAGGAAAAGTAGTTAGGAAAAAGCCATTTTAACATAAGAGGTTTTAGAAAGGAATGAGGCCCTTGAGGTCCTCTTTCAAAAACTTAATGAATGATTCATTGTTTTATAATAATGTATTTTTTTCCCCTCCCTTGCATGTGTACCATTTTTAAATGATTCATTGTTTTACAATAATGTAGAGCATAGGTTGGACTATGGTTGAGTGTTTTAAATGTTGTTTTATTTATTTATAATTTTTTTACAAATCATTTTTTTTTTTTTTCAAAGAAAGAAATGGAAGAAAGTAAATCAAAAAATATGGAAGCTTTTTTTTGTTGTAACTTTATTGTTAATTTTTAATAATTATTTTCCTAAATTTGTACTTCAAATCACGATTTATAATTTTTATATTAATTAAATTATACTTTATCTAAAATAATCTTTTTTAGAAAGTGGTAATCACGAATCTTTTTCATGAGAATTCCAATTGTCCACGCTTCATCATATATTATTTTATAGACGACTCCTTAACTTCAAATTGCTTTTATGCTTTTCATTTTTACCTAGTAAATTCTAGTTGAGTCAAAATTAATATTCTCTTAAATGTGCTATTATATAGAACAAATGGATGTTAAATGTAATAATGGAATTTTTATTATTTCTAAAGTGTTACCATTATATGATATTATCAATATCATTTCCACTTATCACAAGACTAATTTCTTCTCTACATCACAATGACAAAACACATTAAAAATTGAGAAGTTGCCCATTTGATCAGTAAAAAAGTTGAGAATGAAAAATGAAGCAATTTGAAGTCAATTTTCTCTGGGTATAGTTATATAGAATAATCTATTTTATAATTTTTTTTTTTGTAATTTTTTTTTTGTCAAACTTCTTAGATATAATTAAATAGGCCTTGTCTTAATTTTTCAATGGATTATGATTTTTTTCTTCTCAAATTGTATGAAATTATTACAAGTTGTTGTATTGTCAACCACACATTAATATCAGGAAATGAATAGAGAAAGAAGCGGAAAAGGCTTGCTAAGACTTGATGTGTTTTTTTTTAAGAAAAGACTTGATGTTGAGCTCACCTTCATTTATGAAATATCACTTTATTTACCTTTTATCTTTAACTAAAATGATACCAAATACATTTTACACCAACCTTAAAACTGGTTATTATCCATTCTTCACACCACAAAGAAATATATAGAAAGCACAAATCCTTTTCTTCATTGAATGCTTTCCATAAAATCATTAAATGCTTTCCAAGAAAGTCCAAGAATGGTAGAAAGTGGCTGGCACATAAACCTTGAAACCAAATTTGGACATATTTATTCAAATATATTAATTAAGTAATCGTGCAACTTGATTATGATCAGTCTTAAACAATGGGATTTGTTCTCTAAACTTGAAAGTTCAAAGTGAGCAACACCAGTCCCATCCCCCTCCTTAGTCGTCCTTGAGCAATATACAAATCCCCCACTGTTTCTAAATTTAAACAATATCCTCCTAGCTCCATGTTGCATTAAACTAGTCAAATAAGATGCATATATATGTATGGCAAGAACTCATTCCAAGATCACATCTTACGAGCCATGTCTTCCAGCTTAATTTACTAATATATATAAAGATATATATATATATATATATGAGTTGGTGCATGGCTCAAGCACAATATCATATAAATATATATATACAGAACTCCAATGAACTGTGCGTCAGCTACTCAATTGGAGATGACGCTAGTTTGGTGGACTAATCAAAGAGTTAGAGAGATTAATATAATCATAAAGTTTAGTTAGTTTCTTTGAATTCCAAAATGCCAATTATTTTCAACAGCAACTTGTCTAGTTAGCTATCGCAATTAATACCATAGAGCCTAATGCATGTATCTCGACTCACACTCATTAGTTACAATGTATACTAACTGCAAAACACTCACTAATGGGGTGTTGTATCTCTAATTACACTCATGATCAGTTACAATCTATCTCTACTATCTCTAACTCATGCATCTCCCCTTGCTACTCCTAATTAATCTCAACTTAATTACAAGTGGTTATTAAAAAAAGTAAATCCTAAGACCTGTTGCACATCCACTTGCTTTACTTAATGAGTTCTTGCATCTGGACTCATACTTTGGAGTTACAATACATCCAACCAGCTGACACACTTTTAAATTAGCACATATGCCAAATTTTTTTTTTAAAAAAAAATATATATTAACGGCTTGTCAAGTTGTCACAAAACCTTAAAAAGTGCCATGCATTTGTGTCATCCACCTCTGGTATTTGTGTCAAGCATGAAAATTTTAAACTCATTCATAGAATAGGGGAACTATATACAGGAGTATACAGAAAGGAGAGAGAGAGAGAGGGAGGGAGTGGTTGGGTAGCATGGACACATTAAAACATGGGGGAAATTAAATATGGCAGCAGACTTTTATCATGGAACTGCAAACAAAGAGCCACTTTCCGGCAGGGAATAGAATAAGGGAGCTTCTATATCCATGTTATCACAAAAGGGCCAAACCCTCATGACATGTCCCTATATTAAATGGCTGGCTCCTGCTATATATGTAGATACATATAGCCAGGCTCCTTTCCTTTTCCTCTTTGCGTACTTGTCATAGTTGCATGTAGAGAGAGAAAAAGATCATAAATAGAGAAAGAAGAACAAGAACAAGAACCATAGAAATAGAGAGCAATGGGTGAGATTGAACAAGAACTAATTAGTGATGGAGAAGTGAATGGTTAGCTAGCTTGTATGGTACCTAGAGATGTGTGCCAAGAGAGAGATGGGCATGCAGAGATAGAGAGGAGCAGGAGGAGGAGGAATAGGAGGAGGAGGAAGATGAATAGGAGGAAGAGGGAAGCATGCACTCGTGGAGGGGACCAAGAGAGGAAGGCGACAGCATAGTTGGCGACTTTACTCAAGGGAAGGGTACAGTGCACATGATACCGAGCCCATCATTGATTTACATCAGCCATCACTGTTTAATGGTGCACATATATACATCCATGGAGGCAGGTGCTTGACATGATATATGAGGATGCGTGCTGGCTCTAGCTACCTCTCTTTCTCTCTCTCTCTCTCTTCCTTTTAGAGTGGAGCCAAGTCTCTCTACGTAGCCAGGGGACCGCCACGTCCTTCAACAGTGCACCAGTGACCATCACAATATGTCCATTTCCCCCAACCCCCACACCCCTCATCTCTGCTCATATATATATACTGTATATATATATATATTTTTTTTTTATATGTGTACATATTATTAGGGTTAGATGCTGAATTATTAATGGAACCTTTGATCTCATTTCACACTCACCCACTTGCATGCAAACACGTGGATGCACCCCATCCTCTCTCTCTCTCTCTCTCCCTTGACAGATAGAAAGTGGGCCTAAAGATAAAGGCATGCAGGCTCAAGGAGAGGTTGGGGGGGACCTCATCAAACAAAGGGCTTTAGGGAACCACATTTGATCATTTATTCAGATGAGTGGAGAGAGTAGCTAGTCAGTATGCATGTAATGTATAATTAATGAAAAGAAAATGAAGAACTGGTTATGAACCATTATTTGTGCATACGTTTAATGGGTACCTCCCTCTTGTCCCTACACTACTCATGTCCCTAAACCTCATGACAAAATATCTTTAATTCTTATGATCAAGCTCACTCTCTTTCTCTCTGAAAGTATAAAAGATGAAAATGAGTTGAAAGTGAGATTTATACATTCATAAAACTTCTCTCTCTCTCTCTCTCTCTCTAGTTATGTTTCGCTAGCTAGATCCTAAAAAATCTAGAGAGAGATAAGGAAAGGGTGGGATGGTACGAATGGGCGGGAAATCCCAAATAATTCCTGCCCGATGGAGAACGGGGCAGGGCGGGCAGGGTTATGGTGGGGGCCCACACGCAGCGCCTGAGAAAACCGTTTAAGCTTCGTTGTTGTATCGCTTTCTGTCCTCATAGGATGAGTGAATAGGAAACACCCCACCTCCCTCCTACTTCTCTTTCATACTCTCTCTCTCTCTCTCTCTTTTACTGCTCTAGATTCTTTCTATCTTTCTCTCTCTCTTTTTCTTTTATACCCTTTTTACTGTTAAGCAATAGGATCTCTCTTTCACTTTTTACTGCTTGAGCACCATGGCATCTTCTTTATGTATATTTTATTTTACCAATCAAGCACGAGTTGTTTTCATCTCTCAAACAAAAGCTGCTTATATATATAGTATACACTCTCTCTCTCTCTCTCTCTCTCTCTTATATGATAATAAATTAACCTGGTCATTTATGGTGATGGAGTAAGGTCAGAGAAGCTGATCGATCCGGATTGCTGCATCTACATGCTAAACTGTACTCTGATATACAACAGCTATGTCTGTCTCTTATTCTCTTTCTAGCATGCCTCCTTCTTCTTCTTCTTCTAGCACATCTTTAGAGCCTGAAAATTAAGTTAGTGCTGTCCAATGGACACCTACTAGAACCTACAGCATGGCCTGAACCATGCCATGCGCACACTTTTTTGTCTACTTGCTTCCTCTGCATCACTAACTCTTTCACCTCTGCAAATAAAGCTCCTAGATATATGCACTACTATACTATACTATACTATACTGCAACTATGTGTATAATTTTAATTTCGGTATAAACAATAGTTATTACACTGCTTTCTTTTCTTTTCTTTTCTTTTCTTTTTCTTTTATCACTTCCTCTTCTGTTCTTTCCTTGAATGCAAACACATGTTCAGATTTTTGTGGTCCCTAGTCTCTTGACTTTAATGTTTCCACACCACAAAGCCAAACTATTTACATATTTAAATCATACTCTTTGTATGTAAAGGACAAGCAAAAAATTTTGTTTATTTATGTGTGTACACAAACACACACATGCAATGTTCATCACATATATTATTAATTTTATAAGATATTTCAACATCAAAGTCCATCTATTTTGAAATATTATATTCATATATTCACAGACGGAGCACATATGAATGACAAGGATATTATCTTATTGACGTTCAGTCCAAGCAAACAAATTAAATTTTATTTGTCAAGTAAATAAATAAAATAAAATAAAATAAAACTTAATAGGACATGATTTAATTGAAATCTCTCCACACTGATTTATTAATGTTGAGATGCAAACACTGATAAAAGAAATATGACTTCTCCAAATAATTCAACCTCCACTTAAATAAGTTGAAGAATGACTTATACATCCATATATATTGAGAAGGTTGGGAGCCAAATTTATTAGTGTAACTGTTGATCAGTGGACTTTATCACACAAGAGAAGTAATATCAAGGTCACAAGCTTAAGTTGGTTGGATGGCAGGTGAGCAGATGAGACAGAGGAAAGTTTAATTAATTATTCTACTCTTCCTAATTATTTCTTCTTATTGTTGTTAATTTTGATTACCATAAGAAGAATCACATCTCA
This sequence comes from Dioscorea cayenensis subsp. rotundata, assembly GCF_009730915.1. Lineage (NCBI taxonomy): Eukaryota > Viridiplantae > Streptophyta > Magnoliopsida > Dioscoreales > Dioscoreaceae > Dioscorea > Dioscorea cayenensis. The sequence continues at coordinate 21,551,725 of NC_052489.1, forward strand.
TCTTCATGATCCCTGAATGGGATTGGGTGACACTTTATTTCCCTCAACTTTCATATCCATTCAATCAAATCTCTTCTTCCCCCAGGTACTACTGGGGTCATCACTCAATTGAACACCATAGAGCATGGGTACAAACTGACTGGGCAGCCTATGCACATCATATGCCTCCAAAGGTCATGCCTTATCTCTCTGTATATCACATCTTGCTTTCATTTTCATGCCTTTCCACTTCAAACTTTTTTTCTACAAAGAAAGGTTTGTTTTTTTCTAATAATAATAATTGCTACTTTTTTATTATTATTATTTTCCTATTTATGTTTATGGTTTAGTTGAGTAAGAGAAATTGATAAAAATAATAATCTCACATTAATTAATTAAATTTGCTCCCATAGATTGAGAGTTAAATTGTGAGTAAAAAATTGAAGATTGAAGCAAGTAGAGAAATTCACAATAAATAAATAAATAATAAATAATAAAATTCTATCTATCTTCTTGGAATGTACCTCTAAATGTTTGCTATAGTTGATAAGGAAACTTTGCTAGTTACCAAGAAAATGGTACAAGACCACGGAAAACCAACTGGCCCAGTTCTAAAGGACAAGATAGAAAAGGTACCCAACCAGGACAATCATATACTCAGATTGGTAATTAAGTAACTAAAACTTAACGTGAAAACAAACAAATTTACTTATCAACTCTAAATGTCACTCATTTCTTTTCTAAATCATAAGATTTAAAACTTTATTCTTCAATATTTTACTCATTTACCCCTAATTTGTTGCAAATGTATACCTCCGGCAGCCTCAAGTTCACAAAAAGATGAAATTGGTCCAATCTCTTTCTATATGATAAATTTACTCTTACACTGAAACAAGGATTAGACTGGAAACTGTAAGACTTAATTGACTAAATTTAGGATCGAGGGAGAACTGAAGTCACACATTAAAATTGAGAGGAATACTATCTATGTGCTTGAATTACTTCATCTTGCAATGAATGGAAAGCAAGCAAAGAGATGGCAAAAAAAGTTAATACTACTCAAATGTATAATTATTTTACAAAATACTGTTATCTTATTCCACTCAGTTAACAATTAACAATAATATTTTTTTTTAAAAAAAAAAATCTCTCTATCACCAATCAATCTCAACAAGCCATCTCTTTTCAGGTGATTGAGTCTATATATGAGCAAATTTTGATAATTTGTGGCTGTATTTTACTGACCAGGATAAATATATAAATATATATATATATATATTATAAAGTGACCCTTATCAACAAGGTTTGGCCCAAATGCAATACAGTATAGTGGAAAGCATCTATTCTTTATCTGATTCTCTTCTCCCCTGCAGTCCACATCAAGCAATCAAAAAAAATACTACTCACCTGATGCTCAAATTTCCATACCAAACAACCCCCACCACCAAAAGCAAAAGGAAGCACAAGCTTAGCTTTGCTTGATTTATATGTCTCTGTTCTCATGGGAATGGAAAAGAAAACCAAGCCATGCACTCTTTCCCTTCTTTTCTAAAGTTGCAAGGGAGGCGTGCAATCCAATGAAAACTTTGTTGCTAACTTCTTCTCTCATACATGGACCACCATTAACAAATGTTCATTCTGTGGTTTGTTCGTATTTTTGCATGCATTTGTAGCCTACTACATGTCCTGTCAATTACTTTCATCATTAATGTCCCACCAAGACATTGTACATATCATATTTATCATCTCAATGATGATTGTGAGAGGCGAGCTCTATAAGTGTAAACCTTGGCTAAGGTCATCTAGTGATAGTTTCAACCGTTAAGACCACATGTGATTCTAATTAAGGCTCTAATGTCACCTAAGATAGAGAGAGAGAGAGAACATAACCCTAACTATCATTATGAGTTGTCCAAAATGAGAGCCTATGGTGAGCTTTAAACACTCATCCCAACAAAATTTCTGTTATTTAGAAATGCATGCAATAACAATCATTCCAGCCCAGGGGTGTATATGTAATTAAGCTGTGTTAAAGGATTATATAGAACACATTCTTTTCATATGTAGAGCTTATAAGGATTACCTCAATCATTTGAGAACCAAAAGTTCAGTTGTCACAAACCTGAGTTCAAAAAAAGGTAGCTGATGGGAATAGCTCTGGTGCAGCTGATGCTCTTTGCAGTCCCTTAAAACCCTTTTGGAGATGCTGCACATGTTGGACAAGACTGCTCTTTGCTTGCATCTACAGTAGAGTAAGTAAACCCGGCTCAGCAATATCCTGGAGTTGAAATAACTAAATAGAGTGGACATGTCAGTACTAGTGACATGAAGCATCATATCATAAGAATAATTCACGCAACCAACCTGTGACACCGTCCTTACCTTCAGATAATAACATGTGATAGGAACAGTGGGTAGGATTGATATATGATGAAAACTTGAAAGCAGAGAATTGTAGCAATGATTGAAATCCGGAATAACAATGATTTAATTTTCTAGAGTTTAACCACTAAACTACAAGAAGTAAATTTTATTTATCTACACACGCAACCGCAAGCCAAAGATTCAGTTTTTATTAAAGGCAGTAAAACGCAAGTGACAGGCCATTTATTCCCTGTCTATTTTTATAGCAGAGTGAACTCTTCATCCAGCACATGCTCCCACTCGGATGAGGAGCTATCATCCCCACCAGCCGATTGTTTCCTTTTGATGCTTGATGCATAAGATTGGTTAATTGAGGGATCTGGGTGAAATACCATGGTCACCGTCTCATTGTGGCTTTCACTAGAATGTCGTACATCAGATATGCTCTTTAACACTGGACTTGCATCACTGAGTTCTACAGTATCCTTTTGTTGTTCTTCCTTCAACTTGGAGCCTGACTCAGCAAGCATCATTTCCCTAGACTTTGGTCTTGAATTGTCACCACTGTCAAAAGGATGGCTGCTGATGCCATCTTTGTTTTGCATCGCAATATCAACAGTGCCCGCAGCATCGCAATCCTCCACATTATCAGAAATTGGTTTATCAAGCCGCTCTTTTAGAATGCGGAATCTAGCAAAAATAGAAGAATCAATCTCACCAGCTATGGTTGATGGAAATGCCTCATGAGAATTTATGTCGCAACAGCCATCAATATTATCCTCTAGCTCGCTTGCATCATGGCTTAAGCTCTCTTTAACATTGTTACTTGTTCCTTCAACCTCATCAAGTACATGAAGAGAATCTCGAAACAATGTTCTGGGAAATTCTGTAGGCTTTGCAGATAAATATGAAGCTGCAAGACTTTCTGGCCAAAAAATAGAAACGAAAAAGGACTTCTCAATAAGTTTGGGACTCAACTTGAATTAATGTAGACTCCTCGGTCTCAGAAATTTCACCTTTTGATTTGTACTTATGATTCTCTATCTCGGCATTCATACGGAGAAGTTGAAGTTCATACTTTATAGCGCAAGATGCAATTTCAGCATCAATCCACAGTTTCTTATAAAATTTAGTCTGAAGGTTCTCTTCCTGATCGAGAGGACTCTCAGTATTGATCTTGTCCAGGGCCTGCAAATAGGTAAAAGCCACGTTAGCTATGGTAACATAAATTTTGCTCAAACAATCACAAAGACATGCCGTATACATGGCCTATGTAATCAGCTATGCTAGCTGTGGTGCCACTTGTAGGGACACTTTTGTCAAGCAAATTATCGTCCAAACCACATCCAGAATTGTGCATCTCCCCAGGGATGTTGCATCTAGTTCTATTGTTGCTCATAATCATACCATCAAGTTTTGACAGTGCAACATCAGGTGCATCAGTATCTACCCCAGAAATATTAGAACTCCCCTCACTTTTCTCCTGAAAAGGAAGTTTTGTTCAAATTTATAAGGTGAAACTGAAAGAAAAGTTCTCTGCCTCACAAAATGAGTGTAAGAGAAATAATTATCAGAAGTATTCAGGAAAACATGAAGAAGGTCAAGTCAATTGCAACCAATGTTTCTTGTATAGAATTTGCATCCTTGTACTATTAGACTACAATATACACCCATATCCATAAATGACATTATTATCTATTGCTTTAGAGATACAAGAATGAAGCAAAAATTTAATGCAATAAAAGCATGATTTAAATTTCATAATCCATCAAATTCATAATAATTTAGACAAAATCAGTTATTGTTCAAAATTATTCACTTGAACAAGTAAGGTATCATATTAAAACTATTGTTCCTCCCAACATATTGTTTAAATCTCTACAATTAATCAACATGTCAAATTATGGTCGGATGATTTCGGTGTTCTACAAACAAGCAGCAAAATTATATGCATCTATTAAATTCTCAAAATCAAATTAAAATATTAAAATAAGTAAGGAACTGGCAGAATGAGATCTAGCAGTTACAATTCAGGAATGTTTACTTTGAGTAAGAACACTGAATGAAACACCAAAGCTCATGTCTAAGAGGAAGTATATGAAGGTGCACATTTATTGCTGATGCCTTTCGTCCACTCTATTTGCATTCAAATAAAGAGCATAAACATTTTCCTTAACATTCTCACTCTTAAATCCCAAATTTATTTTACTGCCAGAACTTGCAGTTAAGAATCTTAAGACTGGTCCTTGAGATATTTGACCTTTGCAAAATTCTTAAAGATGCCATCGGAAGTCACAACTACAACAATAATATCCTTCATCACAGAAATTCTCAAAAATGCCATCGGAAGTCACAACTACAATAATAATATCCTTCATCACAGCTCCATATCATAATGGAAAACAAGTGCAAAGCAATTTAAATAGAGACTTCAGACTACCTAGTAATGTACCTTTTTGCTCTTGAGGCTGAAATGTTCCAGATTCCAAATTATCACCTGCAGAAGCTTATAGTCATGCTCCTTCAATTCATTGCTGTCAATGCAGTCAGTATTCAACAGCACTTCTGACAGACTGTGCATCGTTTTGAGAAAGAGTTGAACATTGTTATCTGAGGATGAAAAGTTGCCAGGCTCGTCCGATGAACCAAATGTTTCAGCAACGCAGCCAGGAAGTGAAAATTTAGGAGCAATTACTGTTTGAGCACCAACACAAGAATCAAAACCACAAGCACTAGCTTTAACAGAATCTGTAAAATCTTTCTCGGTGTCAATAAGTCTCTCGGATATGGAGGACTCATTTGCAACATGACTTATTTCATGATCTACTGATTTCCCATTCGTATCATTTGGCTCACAATGTCCTTGACTTATAGATTCATTGCCACATATCCCACCAGCTTTGAACCCCTGTTCATGGGCATTATCCAGGCCACTGCACTTTGCTTTACACACATTATTAGCTTTCTGATGTTCACTTGGCAAATCAAATAGTAGAGATAAATCCACCAGTGAACATAAAGAATGTTTGTTGTTCTCATTGCTAATCAAATTTCCTTCTCGCTTTGCAGATGGCATAGCCTCCGAATGAACCATATTCAGAAAATGATTTTTGCTATGTTGCAGCTCATTGGACCTTTCTGATTCTTTTATCACAAAGCCAGTCTCCAGAACCTTACCAACACTAAATGGTGATTGTTGAGAACCTGATGCACCTTTCCAACATGGTGAATCTACCGCAAGATTATGATGGTCTAGCGCTTCCAGAAAAGTTTGCATGGAACTAACAGGTTCAGCTGAAGCACTATTGGAGTTTAAAGAATCAGAACTGTCCAAGTTTCTAGCTCTTAAGTCAGATATGTCAACAGCACATTGCATGGATTTTCCGGTCACCGACTCATTATCAGAAGAGCAATCTCTCTGTACTGGAGTCAGATATCCCGGGATACAAGTAGGTTCTTTCACATCATTAGGCGCCCTGCTCATTTCAGAATTCAAAGCATTACCACAAGTGAATGCATGGAAAAGTGAAAAGCCCTGTCCAGTATGTTGATGAGTATAATCATCATTGAGATCAAACAAAGTCCTATCATGAACAGTGGAATGCTCATTTCTTGGAATACTATTATATTCTGATGAATATATTGCAGTAGGTGGAGGGACAAACAGGTGATTTGAGGAAGATGTTGCAGGCGGTTCATATAATATGGAAGCTGCTGACAGTGAACCAAACTCATCCATTAACCCACGATTAGAAGAGTGAAAATCAAATGCATTGCCCCTATCAGGAACAGCAAAGGGGTCCGGTTGCTTTGGCATTCCTTCAGTCATTCCAGTTTGACCAAAAAGTAATGTTCCAGAATAAGCAGGTTTGACATGTTTCTCGAATATTGATGGGTGTTTCTCATCTAACAAGCCTGAACATTCTGAACCATAATGACCTTTCCTTGCCAAGGAATCTACACCAGAAGCAATATGACATCAAAAACCCTTCAAAATGACCTCCATATGGGTGATTCAAAACACAAAACAACATGGTGCAAGGACAAATCTACCTACGGACACTGGAGTACACAGAAATTTATAAAGGCATAATACACATGCTATCAGGTGTCCCCATAACTAAACAAATTTTCTTGATTATTTAGGACAAAAATGAAGTCAATCAGAAGGCCAATATTAACATACATACCAGGCTAATGTTGAATAGTAAAGAGTATGACTAAAAGAAAAAAGAGCTATAATTTTAATAAGAACTACCAGAAAACAGGCAAAATGCTAGACAGATATTCTATAATGTCCTCATCATCAAGCTTTATACCATGAAAACATTATAGCCTTATAGTCATCTAAAATGTCAAGACTTTTCCCACTGCTGACAACAAAAGTCAAACGAGTGCAAACCTGGCTCATTCTCAAAAGCCATATCTGATAACATGCAAAGATACACTAGTTGCCCTCTTCTATGAAATTTCATGATTCATACAAAACACAGTCAAAGAAATGTATCAACATTTAAGGAGCATTATAAAACTTATTTTGTTTATAAGTGATCCAACATTTACAAAATGAAAACATTAGACAGTGGATACGCAAAAAGATAAAAATAACATTTGTTGTGAGCACACCATAACGCAATTCACCAGCATAATGGAAACTTATTTAAATGTTTCATTAAGAATAACCATGTTTGCTGCCTTGTCCAATGTGTCCTCCTAAAAACAATGCATCTTAAATGATTGAAAATGGAGATTGGGTACACTGGGTCAGAACAATGTAAATTTTATGTATTTTCTCCTAAGAAACTATTTTCTTCCATTGGTAAGGTTCAGTCTTTCAAATAAGAAACTTAATATTTGAAATCATCATTCCATGTTGCAAAATGTTGCTCAGCCACCAGCAAGAAAAGGGAACTTTCATCTTATTAAATGGAAAAACAAGAGGGACAAGGAGAACAGGAGACTACAAGGGTTGATTCAATAATAAGATATAATATTCAGGTCCAAGTGCCTCCCCCAACATTTCAAAAGTTGGTCTTTCAAGCAAATTACAGTCAACTTATGCTCTAATCTTAAAGATGAAAATAATTCATGAGTGCAAAAAACAAGAGGAATATGTGAAAACAGCTCCTCAAGAAGGAAATGTCATGGATTATAACAATTGTAGAAATTAAAGATTCAGATGAATAGATTCTTGACGAAATCGCATATTGGCTGGCAATTAACTTTTGAAGTAGTTGGTTCAACCTTGGATTTCTTTCTGGATCTGTATTTGGAGTAAAAATCCAGGGATTAAGAAAGATATGCAATAGGGAGAAAACAATTTACAAGAATGAATTAGTTTTTAACCAACCACCAACTATCACATGCGCTTCACTTAATGACTGACAAATTTACTTTTCTCCCTACAACAAATACCTAAACATGACCAATAATAGAAACTTGAGAAAGAACCCTGAAGATTTTAACTTTATTTAGCAGTCAAGACTCAAGACCAAATTTCAGTTGTAATTTCTTCCTCTTAAGAAAAGCCTAAAAACTTTCTCATCAATGATCCATCTGCAAATAAGCTACAAATTATATGTCAATTGTTTCTATTTGTTTACTTCTTACATCTGTTGCTACTGTCCTAATTGGCCCCCCACAATCCTCTCTCATTCTGCCACCACTAACTCTCAATTAAAATCATAGTAAACTGTCATAGTAAACTGTCTCAACTCCTCTTCCTCAAGATTCACCATGCCTTTGTCTGTTTTGCTCCATTATCCACAGTCCATCACAGCCACCATTTGTGTTCATCTTCTTACCCCATCATCCATTTCCTACATCCGACACCAGCTTTTCCACTGTTCCCCACATCCAAATAGGAGATGTAACAAAGGTTGTTACCAATCAGAAGTGGCAGTAACTATAGGTTGAAACAAATGGAAGCAAGAGTAAACGTAAAAGAAGATAAGACAGAATCAGAGGGGAGATGAAGGCTGGGATAAGATCATAAGATAGGACAAAGAAGGAATGATAAAAAAAACACTATACCAAGAAGATAGGGACAGGTGCGAATTTCTAAGCAGTTAGACTATTCCACAACTGGTAGTACTCATACCAAGCATCACATTGGTTCCACATTGTACAAGTTGCTCGACATGATTCATAATCCGCACATAACAACGAAAATTTGTATCTATGAGGTGATATTTTACCTGTCAATAATCTATGCCCATAAATATGTAAACTTTAACACCAGTCCATTACATATTATAATGTGGACCACTCAATTAAAAGTATAAATAACTGATCTTGATCTAGGCAAGTTAAAACCCACATGGATCACATTTCTTTGACAGCATATCACATTTGATGCTATGAACTGCAAACTTGGTGGCTTTTATTGTATATGGGGGTACATTGAGTTCTTCAATAACCAGGCATCAAATATGAGGATGTATATAGCAAGCAATACATGATGATGCTTGAGTAGAATTAGAATAATCCCAGATCAAAATAAATTAGAAAATAAACAATTCAAAAAGAGAAGATATAAACCCATCAAGAGTGCTTGAGAAGTTTATAGTAGAATAAAAGCTCTAAACTTCAGAGTCACGATCAAAAACCCACAAGAAACCCTTTTTATTCTTCTTTGAGAAAGAAACCCCAACAAGAACCTTGAGTTGAAGATTTTAAAATCAGAGATCAAAATCAATTCAATGTCTAATAGATATCTAAACAAAAGAAAGCTCAGTTCTTTTATCAAGATCAAACGAAACCAAACCCCAGATATCAATTCCATGAGACCAGATTTCCCCAAAGGCGAAGGGGGAAAGATCAATGAAAGAAAAAAATACCTTTCCCAAACATCAAAGAATCCAAATTCGGCTGATGATCCATCCAAGCAGAATTACTCCCGTAATTCCCATAGTACGATTCATCCCACCGATTAAGGCCTGCGCCACCGAAATCCGCCCCGAATGAAGTCATACTAGCACCCGAGGACGACGGCGGAGGAGGATAATAGGAGTGGTATGGACCGACACAGGGCGAGGGCGGGATCGGGGTAGAGGAGGCGGCGGGGGAAGACGGATATGGGTGATCGGAGTTAGCATAGCCAAGGTTGAACGGAGGAGCGAACGCTGAGAGGCCGGAGTACGCCGGAGGGGACGGCTGAGGGGCGTGACGACCGAAGGGGAACATCGGCGATGGAGGTCACGGCGAGACACCAAAACCAATTTTAGGGATTTTATATAAAAATCATTGGTTATTTTTTATCCAAAACCCTGTAAAACTACAAATTAATAAAACCATCGTTTTTTAATAAATTTCATAGATTGATCTCTGACTTTTGCTGATTTTGCTCACATACCCTTGAAAATATTTTATTTGCAAGTGATTACTGTACAGATAAATATAAAACTCTGGACGAATTTTTTTTTTTTATTTAAAAAAGAATAATTTTATGCCATTGCTATTGAAATTTAATAATTGATTTTAAAACATGTTAACCTTATCTAAATAAATAAAGTTTAATTAATTCAACATGATTTTATTTTTGGAAATTCTAATCCGATTCAGTTTATTTTAAAATAAAATAATACTTGGGTTCATACTCAATATAGTTTTTGTTTTAGAGTATCAATATAGTTTTTAACTTTTAATAAATAGTAAACAATAAATATTTGAAATAAATAAACATTTAAATTTATAAGTTATTAATGTGGGTAAGGAGAAAAGAAAATCTTGAAAATTTTACCCCATTTTCTCAATTTAGTGCGGTTAATTTAATAACACTCCCACCCAAAAAAAAAAAAATATATATATATATATATATAACCCATATTTTTGAGATGTTGGTGGAGTCATTTGACCCTAGCTCTCCACTAGTGGAGATTTTCTTATCCAATTTTGAAGCTTAGATTCTCTCAGTAGTTTACAGCACTCAGTAATTTCTTTCCAAAAAGCTCTTTGGAAGAACATATCAGATTTGACTAAACTTTAACCTTTCTTTGTTCTTAGTGAGAGAGTAACGCTATCACCTATATCTTGAAACACAAAGGGAGAAGGGGTTTCTTTCTAAATTATACTTTTAAAGCTAGAATTTTCATTAATTTTATCTTTAGAAATAATCTTGTTGACCTTAACATTATTGGAACTAATTTCACTCGATGCAACCACTAAGCGAGCTCAGGTGAGCCAAGTTGGATTGGTTTCTCACCAATGTTGCATGGACTTCAAATTATGATTCTTGTATTAATGGGCATGATCCTCCCATCTCATCTGGTCATGTCCTAATGTTTGTCATTGCTCATACTCATAATAATTGTAAGCATAGATCTTTAGATTTGGAAACTATTGGCTTGAGAATTAATATTGTCACAATGTCAAAGTGAACCTCTAGTATGAGTTGTTTGGATGTAAACATCCAAACCACTAACAATTAAGGACATTAACAGTCTAGAAGCCTTAGGATTTTAAGCCAATCCTTGTATTCTAGAATATTGTAGCCTTAGATCCTTGTATAATAGCCATAGTAGTGCTCTCCATGGAGACCTTCCGAGATGGATCTACATGGGAGCTAGTAGCCAAGTTGCCCCTACTAAAACTTAAAATGACCATCATGCCTATAAAGTCATTATTGTCAAGGTTGTCAAACCCACCCCGAACATTAACCCTGCCAAGGCCAGACGTTAGGGATTGATGAGTTTAGCGGAGTTGAACCGGGGTTGAACTTAAGTCAATAATAAAATATTAAAAATATATATTTCATAATTTTTTTAAAAAATATATACATATATAATATAATTTGAATAAAAAAAATTAAATAAGTTATTTTTGCATAAAAGTATAATATATATATATATATATATATGTATGTAAATGTGTGATTTAATATTTTATGTAGAATTAAAAATAAAAGAAAACGAGTAAATTGTAAAACTTCAATAAACTAAGGGTTTAATTGAAAAATCAAAAAATATACTAAGGCTGTGTTTGATTGGCAACATGGAAAACGGCTGGAAAAGATAATTTTTCCATGGAAATTTTTTCCTTGGAAAAATTTTACATGGAAAATGAAAAAATAGTCGTTTGATTGGCATTATTTTCTAGCGAGAAAATTAAAAAAAATTTATGAAAAATTCGGATTTTGTTATTTGATTGCTCTTATTTTCCACGGAAAATATAATATTTTCCATGGAAAAAACCTCATTTGTTGTTTGATTGCATCAATTTTCCCTGGAACAAGTCACATTTTCCATGAATTTTTTTTAAAACTTATTAAAATTATAAATAACGCTACGTGGAATTGAATTTTACCATCAAAACGTCATGGGATCTGTTCACTTTATCTGGATAAATTTATTTAAAATATTTTCAAGTTATACAATTTATCTTTTTTTAAAAAAAATTAAAAGAAAAGAAAAAAATTTTCTTTTAAATTTTTTTAAAAAAAGTTATTTTAAATATTTCAATCGCACGTTATCTTTTCACATAGCTCCTTATGTTTTCCCTGGAAAACTTTTCCCAAGGTGGAGGTAGGAAAAAATTTTCACTGATTTGAGGGAAAATAGGGTCACGTGATAGAGTTTGTGTCAAAATTTTTCACGTAAAATTTTGACAAGCAAACAGCTTATTTAGCTAAAAAATGACCCATGGAAAAATTTTGCATGGAAAAAAGGGCAATCAAACACAACCTAAGGGTATGTTCGGTTGTCAGGAGTGAATTGGGGGATGAGTGGATTGGGAGTGATATGTGGCGTAGTGGAGTAGGAGTGAGAATGAAGAATGTGTTTGGTTGGTAAGGTTTGGAAAGTATAACTTATTGGGAACGGGAAAAATAATGAAAGTAATTATGATAAAATGACAATTATAGCCCTTATGATTTTTTATTTAAATATTAATATCATTAATTAGTTATAAATTAATGGCGTTAAGAGCGATGCTATTTTTACCGTGGATTCCCAACTTATCATCCACATCCTCATCCACGTCATTATTATTTTTATATAAACTTCAAATTTGAACTTTAAAAATTCTTAAATACTTAAAATTAAAAAAATTATAAAACTATATCTAAAATCATAAACCCAAATACTACAAAATCTACACCCTAAAAATCTAAAATTTTAAACCCTAAATAATAAATACTAAACCCTAAACCTAAATCCTAATCCCTAAACCCTAGACCCTAAATCCTATGCCCTCAACCCTAAACAAGAAATCACAAACCCACTGCGGGGGTTTGTGATACGATTAAATGTTTAAATTTAGGATTTAGATAATAAAAATAAATTAAATTTTTCTTTTTTAAAAAAAGAGATGAAGAAAGAATGACATGGATGCTGACATGGATGCCAACTTAACATCCACGTCATTCAGGAAACCCATTTGGGAAATTTATTCGGTAAAAATATCATGGTGTTAATTTAAGAACGATGCTATGTTTACCTAGATTTATCGAACAGGTTTCTCGAATGACGTGGATGCCCAACTTGTCATCCACGTCCTCATCCACGTCATTATTTTTTTCATATAAACTTCTAATTTGAACTTTAAAAATGCTTAAATACTTAAAATTAAAAAAATTATAAAACTTTATTTAAAGTCATAAACCCAAATACTACAAAATCTATACCCTAAAAATCTAATATTTTAAACCATAAATAATAAATACTAAACCTTGAATCCTAAGCCCAAAACCCTAGATCCTAAATCCTATGCCCTAAACCCTAAACAAGAAATCACAAACCCCCTGGGGGAGTTTGTAATTTCCAGTTTATGGTTTAGGGAGGGTTTTCGGTTTATCATTTACATATTTATCTTTTACGATTAAATATTTAAATTTAGGATTTAGATAATAAAGAGAAATTAATTTTTTTTAAAAAAAATATAAAGAAATAATGGCGTGTATGCTAACATGGATGCCAACTTAACATCCACGTCATTCGAAAAACCTATTCAGGAAATCTATTCGGTAAAAATATTATTACTCTTAAATATAATATTTATTTTTAATTATAATTTTTAATAACATTGAAAAAATTGTAACTAATTAATTACCAAAAATAAATATTTAATTTTATAATACTATAATTTCATTCTAATTTTTGAATTTAAATATTAATATAATTAAGGGAAAATTACTGTTTACCCCTCGATAATTTCAAAACTTCCCAAACATCCCCTGAGAGTTTTGCATACCTCAGACAGCCCTTCCTTTATTGTTTCACTTCCTTTTTACCCCCTGCATTATGAAATTCCATCATTGCCCTTAAACCTTTTTGCATTCCTTTTTGCATGTACTCATTTCTTAAACAGAGAGCTCATTTTTTAAACAGAGAACTCATTTCTTAAACAGAGAGCTCATTTCTTTAAACAGAAACCTCATTTCTTAAACAAAAAACTCATTTCTTAAACAGAAACCTCATTTTTTTAAACATAAAACTCATTTTTTAAACAAAAACATTAATATTCAAACAGAAAAACAAATATTTACGTGATAAATTAATCCTTCATATAAAAACCAATTAATCTTGGTCACTCATACATATTTAAATAGAAATAACGATATTTAAGCACTTTTTTAAACGCAAACACAATATATTAAACAGAAACATCGATAGTTAAACAAAGACAAACAAGCATATAAACCGAGAACTCATTTCTTAAACAGAGAGCTTATTTTTTAAACAGAGACCTCATTTTTTTAAACAGAAACCTCATTGAGTAGGGACATTGAGTATCTCATCGTCGCTGATCTCGCGCGAACGCTTGAGTGATGAGCTCCAGATCTGGCGAGCGATCTCGAAGGTGGCCTGCTCGTGTGGGGTCTTAAAGGAGAAATCTTTGTCGGCGTTGGCGATTCTGTTGGCGACGTTCCTCGTCGGTCGGAGTGGTGAGGTCTTCGATGGTGACGTCGGATAAGACGGCCTGAACTTGAACGGAACCATTCTCGACTGCGGAGACCGCAACATGGATAGCAATAGGGTTAGGGTTAGGGATCATTTCGGGGTTTGGATCCATGGTGCCTAAGTTGGTAACGGGAACGGAGGGAGGAAGCGGCACCGATGAGGGTTCGATCTCGCCGTCTTTGTCTTCGTCTTCATCGTCTTCCCTGTCGTCGACCTCATCTCTTTCATCTTCTTCGTCGTCGACCTTGAGGAAGACCGCACGCTCCTCGTCGTCGTGCGAAGGCATCGAAAGGTTGCACCTTTTTCTTTGGCAAGATCGAGATCTAGATCGAAGTGAAGATCAAATTCTAGGGTTCGAAATCCCATTTTTCATGCAACGTGACTGTGATTGTGAGTCGCATGCTTTGTCTCACTGGCCCAGCCCAACTGCAATAAAGAGATTTTGGGGGTGATAAATACACCCCAAAAAAATCATTTCTTAAACAGAGACATCATGTTTTTAAACAAAAACCTCATTTCTTAAACAGAAAACTCATTTCTTAAACAGAGAACTCATTTTTTTAAACAGAAACCTCATTTCTTAAACAGAAAACTCATTTTTTTTAACAAAAAACTCATTTCTTAAATAGAAAACTCATTTTTTTAAATAGAAAACTCATTTTTTAAACAAGAAACTCATTTTTTAAACAGAACCTCATAACTCATATTATAAATAGAAGCCTCATTTTTAAATAGAAACTCATTGCACCCATGGGCATTATAGTCAAACCCTGTCACACTTGCCACAACTTCCCACGCAAGGGACAATTTCGTCCATAAAATTCCAAATTAACTCTATCAATCACTGTTAGATGTTTGGGGGGTTTAAAAAATCATTGTATTCAAAAGGAAGGGGTTTTTATGGATAGCCAAATTTAAGGGGAGAATCTGTGCATATTGCAAATTTTGAGGGTGTTTTTAGCAATTTCCACTATAATTAATTAGCTATTAATTAATGGTGTTAAATAGAATGAGTTATTTGTATTTATATTTTTAAAAACATTGGCAAAATGTAACAAATTAATTATTAATAATTATTATAATTTAATTTTATAATACTACAATTTCATTCCATTTTTGAATTCAAATATTAATAACATTAATTAGCTATAATGGTGATAAATATAATGAGAGTTATTTGTATTTATATTTTTCAAAAACATTGGAAAAAATGTAACTAATTAATTATTATTAATAATTATTTAATTTTATAATACTATAGTTTCATTCTAACTTTTAGATTTAGCTAATTGATATCATTAATTAGCTAATAATTAATGTTGTTAAATATAATTAGTTATTTGCAATTACATTTTTTTTTCAAGGACATTGAAAAAGATGTAACTAATTAATTATAAAAAATAAATAAGGCAACATAAGCTTTATTTATAAAGGACCAAACAAGAACATCAATACAATCCATAAAAACTCAACTCACCACACTAAGTTTTAAAACAAACAACATCACCCAATTAAATTAAAACAAAGTCATGAGGTTACATATTTGGTGCTCTAAATTACATTCTTGACAACAATACATGACAAAACCGAAGCTTCTTGTTGTCTGGAAACCCAAAGAAAATTTTTATTTAGTCATCATCTTTAGGCAAAACCTACAATAACAAATATTACATCATCACTATAAAGAATTTTAAGACAAATCATGGAATAAAAGTCGAATCAAACATAAAAGAACCTGTAAAATGAACATCGCCTCATTATCAGAAAGACCATCAATCTCAAAAAGTACTTGTAACAACATGTTTTTCATTTTCACAATTTCAGCAAGAGCATCCTCACATGTTTTTTCACTTGCTTTCTCACGGGCCTCACGAGCCTCATCACGAGCTACTTCACGTCCAGCGGCATCGGCTAGTGTCTTAAATCCTGGACCAACAACCTCAACGCAATTGTGTAAATTTTGTGAAATTGAAATTAGAACTACTGAATGGTCCACAACACTTTTCCTCTTCCGACGTGCTCTTGAGGTATTTGTTTTTGAGCCTAGGGGGATGGAGTCGGAATGGGTTCTTGTGTATCCATACAAACATCATCACTTGCAAATTAAAAGAAGCCCGTGTCATCATTCAATGTGACATTCTCATGTGAACACTGCTCAGCATCATCACCAATATCGCCTCTTGTACTTCCATGTGCTCTATCTATTGCAAAGACCACGACAAGATCATTGAAAAAAGGAAAAGCTTTTCCATAAAGACCGGCTGTCTCCTTATGATTTTGCATTATATGAACAATAAAATTCAAATTCAAATGTTGTAGATCATAAGATAGTATAAAATTAAATTAAATTTTTTCATACCTTCACAAACTCATCATATGCATTTTTCTCACATTCAATAATACACATCTCATAATTCCAAACAAATCCAATTATTTGAAGTATATCGGCTACTACAGTGGTTTTGCTTCTATAAAATTTAATCCGAGACTCTATGTTAGGAGCATCCTTTATTGTGCTTGTTGGAATCTTTTCTTTCACCATTCTTTCTAATTAAGCAAGGTACCCGTTTCTAAACCCATTTTCAGCCCGCCACATTGGATTTGTAGATAGCTCAACCAAAGCATCAATCAGTAGTGTTTCCTTTGACTTTTACTCCTAGATTGGGAATCTGGATCCATACTAAACAACAAAAGAAGAAGAGAAACATGATTATAGGGCATGAAGCATGAAGCATGTTCTTATCACTCAAAAGTAAAGCATGTTCTCAAGTTGACTAGAAAGATACACTTTATTAAATTCAAATATATATATATATATATATATATATATATATATATATATATATATATATATATCAAAGATAAGGGGTTGCCATCATATCATAAAAATATCAAAATAATTAACAAAATACTTGTCTCTTCATACAATAGCATTAGAAACCATGTCTATCATGTAATACAATACAATAAAGCAAAGTAATTAACAACTTGTTTATGCTCAAGTTGAGTGCCAAGCATTAAACATATTCACGGCCATGTTAACCTGAAATTGTGCCCATTCTTCCGTTGGTTCAATGACCATAATGTACTTTCTCTATCATCTTGTGCGCCTTCTTCTAGGGTTGCATCACTAACATCATCTTCTGCAGGATCTTCTACCATTTCTTGTCTAATGAAATTATGAAGCAAACAACAAGCATTTATGATACTCCATTGAGTGGTTATAATATAAAAACTTGGGCTAGATAAGATTTTCCATCAACTTTTTAGAAGACCGAATGCCCTTTCGATTACGTTTAATACACTAGCATGTTTCATATTGAAAAATTATTGAGGTGTAAGTGGTTGATACCCATCGGCCCAAGAACTTAAGTCGTAGCGTTGTCCTCGAAAAGGTGCAAGGAAACCAGGGCAATTTGCATACACAACATCTACTAAGTAGTAGAAACCTAGAAAATAGAGAAATATTTCATATTAGGTAATGGTTCAAAAGGCATTTGTTAATGGTCCAAAAGCGATAAATTTTTTATTTTTACCGTCGGGAACCTTCAAGCCATTAGGCTTTGTCATTGTATCCCTAAGAACCCCACCATCATGGGTTAAACCTTCCCATCTAGACAAGACATATATAAATTGCATGTCTTAACTACAGATGATGAGGACATTTGTAGTAATTTCAGATTTCCTTGATCTGTATCTTGGTCGATCAATTTTGGGCACATTCACACGTATATGTGCCATATCTACTGCGCTAAGGCAATTCTACGTTAAATAAAAATAAATAATTAGTTACATAATTTCTAGGACTAACATAGTATAAGAACCTAGGTCATTACCTTAAACCACTTCCGCCTAAAGTCATTTGAGTTTTCAAGTACAGGTTCGGGTTTCTTCAAAAGAATAAAGTGACAAAGAATAATTGACTTTAACACAGCATGGAAATGCCGCCTTACAGTCTCACCCGATCGGAGGAATTGAAATTTAATCACTCTATTCTTGACATGATGTGCTAAAATGTTCAAAAACATTGTGATCATCCTGTGGACACCAACATTTAATGTACCTCGTAGCCCACCGCTTGTAGTTAACAATTGGCACAAATTATGAAAACAATGTCAATCCATGTGTAACATGTCAATGCACTTAATATCACTTTCAAAAACTAAACGGTGAATGTACTCATGTTGTTTGTGTCGTCGAGTAGATGTTGATGAAATTTCATGTTCAATCATTCTTCATCTATTATTACTTTGCTCTGTTGCACATGTGGTGAGACCAACACATAATATGTAGAAGTAGCATACGATCATTGCTCAATATACCCGAAGTTGTTTAAACCTCGTCATATTATCAAAATCTAAGTTGGCAATAATCCTTATGTGTAAGTTAATAAATATATTTTCAAGCAACGGAACAAGTGTTATTTGCACATATAAAATAACATGACAAGTATGTTATTTGGTTATGTATATTAAATAACATGACAAGCAAAGGAACAAGTGTTAAGAAAGTTAATTCAAATATAAATCTAACAATAATACTCAAAATAAATCATTCAATTAGTGGGATCCTCATTCACAGTATATACCAACTATATGATTGACAAAGACATGTATGGATGATGCTTATTTTCAAAATGAAATGTATTTGTACATGTAGATAATAACAAGAAAAATTAAATATTAAGTGAGCTAAAAAATAAAAGACAAATTAGTTTGTAGATATGAATTCAAACAATAACATTACCAAGAAGTGAGATATAATTTGCAATGCCACAAGTTCAAAACAAATAAAAAAATACTTCTACCTGGTTTCACAGCTTGTAACCGGAAATGGAGATGTGACTTCACCAAATTTCAGCAACCGGTAAAGAGTGTTTGAGGGTACCAATTATTTAAGACAATTTGTAAAGTTTAGCCATGAACAAGCAAGTTACTTGATGACAACCTTGAATTTTATCAAAGTGTAATCATCTTTTTCATGTTCTTAGACTAGGGATGGTTGGTTCAAAATCACCATTTTAGACAGACAAACCACATGATAAAATCAATATGCATGAAAACTATGTCAAGAAAGTCTATATAGGAATGGGATAAAAGCAAATGAATAATCCGTATATAATCTTTTTAAAAGGTATGTTCATAGGAGTAATGGTGTGCAGAACCTTCCTTCGGCCATGAAATCAATTATGTTCATAGGAGTAATGGATTTAAGCTATGAATCAATATATCTTAAAAAACTTTTTCATAAAAAAAAAAGAGAAGAAAAAGTGAGGTTGCATTAAATTAAGGAGTGAATGGAGAGGAGTATTTGACAATCACTTGTCATTGAAATATCTCACCAAACACTGTTTTTCTCTTATGTTAATTTAATAAATTTGTTATTAGTCCACCGTATAATAATTATGCTAATAATAATTGTTATTAGAAGTAGGTTTTTTTATTGGGTTGGATAACTTTACAAAAATGGAAATTTGTTTATACACCTACAAGCTATTATTAGCTTAAATTCCCATCCAAAAAATAATAAAAAAAAAATAAACAACTACCAATTGAATTTATATTTTTTATAAATTGTGTAAGTCATTTTTTCACTTACAAGATTATATTAACAAATAAAAGTATTTTGTAAAGATACAACAAATGTAATTTCTAAGAAGATATATTAACGATTAACCACTTATAAAGCAAGCAATTTTCTCTCACTAATATTAATTGATTAAGCTCTTGAAATTGCAAGAATTGAATGAGAAACAAAGGTCAACAATAAAGTATAGACAAGGATTTCAAAACTCATTCTTTGTGTTCTTGATCTATTTACACAAATAAGAAAAGAAGAGAAATTAGACCACACTCTTGAGGCAAGAATAAGCAAGAGAGAAGGAACAACACAAAGCATGACTTAGGAATCCCTTTAAACAAAAGTAAAACTCAATGAATCACAAGACAGAGAAAACCCGGATAAACACAAAGAATGAGGAAACTCGCCATCATCCTTGCATAAATCAACAAATCAAGAGAACAGAGCAACAAAGAGAAACACATATATCTTGTAAAATTGCATGAAATTTAAAGGAATCCAAAACAATTGAGGGAAAACATGGACTCATGGACGATTCTAGAGAGAGAATTGTCTCTAGATGTTCTTCCTCCGCCAGCAGAGACCAACTGCAGGTGAGGCCTCTGGAGACGTTGCTTAACTAGAACCAATTCGAGACTAAAAAACAGAAAATAATAAAAAATTGATGTCAAGGGCATTTTGGTCTTTTCAGCATTCCGGATTGGGCCAGTCCGCCCAATTTGTAGTGATTGCCAATGCCTCACACACTCCTCTCCCACTCCCACTGATGCATACCCAAACAAGGGTTAATACCCAATCCCCCCTGATTCCCACTCCACTCTTGACAACCAAACATACCCCGAATCTATCCTCTAATGCAACCCAAGCTGGCGGTTTCTCTTATCTCTCATGCCCTTTCTCTTTGCTTTATCCCTCCTCATCTCGGCCACCAGGTGCATCTCATATTTTTCATATGGCCACCGTCCCCATCTTTTATCGGAAAAAGACAAAAACGAACTCTCAAACCAGGCATGTTCATCTAGATTCTTGTCTGACCGGCCGAGT
This sequence comes from Dioscorea cayenensis subsp. rotundata, assembly GCF_009730915.1. Taxonomy (NCBI): domain Eukaryota; kingdom Viridiplantae; phylum Streptophyta; class Magnoliopsida; order Dioscoreales; family Dioscoreaceae; genus Dioscorea; species Dioscorea cayenensis. The sequence continues at coordinate 21,572,589 of NC_052489.1, forward strand.
TACCAAGTTTTGACCATGTCTTTTCTAAGACAGTTCAAATATGATGACCGGACCGACCTCATAGCTGGATTATAATTTTTCCAATCAGATCTGCCGAACCGATACGAGTTTGACAACATTGATTATTGTATGCACAGGTACAATTTTTTTTTTATTTTTTTTAACATTTGCCCACATTAAAATTGATATATATATAAAATAAAATTTGCACCCACTGAGTAAAAATCCTGGATTCATCCTAGGAGTCCATAATGCTAGTTTTCTTTTCCTCCATAATTTTGCTCCTATCTATAGTCATAAGGCCAAAATCTCTTGTTCATTGATAATCATGCTTTTGTGCTTACCATCTATAAGGATATTGTGAATTGCTTTACTAATATTTACTTAAATATGTGAAAATATAATGATTTGCTTTATATATTGATATTTTAATGGTTTGCCTAATGATATGAATGTATCTTTTGCTAGTAATAAAGCCAAATTATGTAGACCCATGAGAAATAGAGATGGCAATCTGTACCCTACCCGATAGGCATACCCGTACTGGTCAAAGAGGGTATTACCCTCTTTGATCGGGTACAGATAAGGGCATTACCCATTATTTTGAGCAGTTACGGGTCGGGTAAGGGCATGCCCGTACCCTACCCATATACTCTTACTCGTTGAAGAGGGTATGGGTAAAAACCCGTACCCTCATAAATAAATAAATATATATATATATATATATATATAGATTATATACAGATGAGTTACCGAGTTTAGGAAATTAGATTTAAACCTAATTTCCTAAACTCGGTAACTTATCTATATACATATATATATATATATATATATAATTTTTTATTATTTGTTATGTAATTTTGAATTTATGGATATATGTTTAAACATAGTATTGTAATGAATTATGAATTATCACTATTATTAGTACTTAAATTTAATTCAGTAATTTGAACAACGGGTAAGCGGCTACCCTGCCGGTACGGGTAAGGGTATGGATTTTTTTTACCTTAGAGTGTACGAGCAGAATGTTATTCTTGCCATTCTTGCTAGAATATAGTTCCTTGAAGTTTAGATTTTCTAGATTAGGGCTTGCATCTCTTTAGCAAATTACTCCATTTTGATCAATAGTCATTAAACCAATTTGACGAGTGCAATACTTAGTATTTTTACTCTCTTTGGGCCTTTTACTACTGTAGGTCCAGTTTAGCACATTATTAATTCATTATAGCAACTCAAGGATTTTCCCTTAGATACTCTGTTCTTTTTCTCTTTTCTTTCACCCTCATCCAAGAATCCCCTACGAAAGAGAGAGCGCTTCATTCTTCCTCCCCTCCTTCCAAGCTTAGACATGAGCATTTTTTATATATTTCCTTGCTTAAATTCTTAAGAATCTATTTGGGTTCTTTATGCCTCCATCTTCCAAATTTTTTTTAAGTTTTATATATGTTTCTAATTCTTTGAATTTCATGTCCAAGTTTTCTTTTATTTGGTGTTTGAATTTTATAATCTATAGCTTGGTATTTTGAATCTTTGAGAGGGTTGTTTCAACCTTGATATATGGGTGGCAATTTAGTTTAATATAGATGTGTGGAAGGTATTTTTGTGCACTTGAAGAACTTGGAGAAATACTCTTGAACATTACAAGCCTTAATGTGTATGATTCCAATTTAGAAGTCTAATATTATTCCTTGAAAATTTATGTAAATTCTAGCTTGATTTACATGTTTTCAGCGATTGAAGATTGAACCTTTAAATGTGGTTATTGCAACACTGAATTTGATAGTTATGGTGGTTGTAATTTGTCTTATGTTGACAATGTAAATGTGAAAACTCTTTGTTGTTGTGTTGATATTTCTAGATGTGAATTCTTTTGGTGCATGTGAGAGTAATAGCAGGTGAAATTAAGATTGTATCTGCTTTAAGTAGGTATTAGTATTGAAAGTTAAGGTGACTATTTTTATTAATGTATGCGTGTGTATATATAGGTGCAAGCTATCTTTACACCATGGTTTATATTGTTGTGTGGATGCCATATTCTTTTATGTGGGAAGAGATGGGTTGGAATGTTTTAATTAGAAATATATAGTGTAATTTTTGGATACTAAGAAGAATATGTTGAGTTTGTATTTTATGGAAGTAAATGTTGATGTTAATAAGGACTAGAGACACAATGCTAATGGTGCTATATTAAAAGATGCCATTGGTAGATGAGAGCGGAGGAAAGAGCCTTGGAACAAGGTGTATGCATATGTATGTGGGTATGTAATGTATGTATGAGATATGCTTGAATTTAAGTGCGGATTAAGTTTGGCATTATATACGTGCCGTATAGGTTAGTAGTTATATAGGCTATTATATATGGTGATATAGGTTGGTATTATATTAATTTAGGTGTGTATTGATGCCGCTAGGTGTTCGGCATAATGCCGCTATGAGTAGTAGCCCTAGAAAAATTAGCAGTATTTTATATTCAAAATTAAAATTTAGGGTTTTTGATGGTGTGTGGGTGGTTTAGGCTTTCAATTTAGAGTATGAGATAATTGGGATTTTTAGGCTTTAATTGAGTTACATTGGACTAGTTCAAATATGCTTAATTAACTTGAGTGTGGTTCAATTTAATTAAGTCTGAATTAGCCTAATTGATTTAAAACAACCTAGTTCAATTTATGTGAAGTTGAACAAGTCCAATTCAATAGAACCAAGTTGGTTCATGTTAATTGAGATTGTTTTAAGTTGTTTAGCCTAGTTTGAGTTGGTTTGATTTTAGTTGAAGCTAGTTTAAGCCCAATAAGCTAGCTTCAATTAAAATAGATGGTTAGTTAAGGGGTCATCTGGCATTGTTTTTGTTTTTTTGTCTTTTGTTTTATTTTATTTTTGATTCGTTTTTGTTTTGTTTTTGTTTGTTGCCAATTTTTTGAAAACAAAAACATGTTTGGATATAAAAGTTGTATGTTTCGGAAAACAAAAAACACAAAAGCAATATATATATATATATGTTGTTAATTTTTTTATTATTTTCTTAATTTATATTTTTATGATTTTTATAAATTTTTTATATTGGTACACAAAATTAAGTTGTATTAGTAAACAATTTTTTTTATATATATTTTTATAAAAATTTAAAAATATTGAGATGTCAAATTTTTATAAAATTATATTATTGACAAAACAAAAAGAACATATTATATATAGATCTTTTGTGATAATTAGAAATGATTTTAAAAGAAAAAAAAAACTGAAGGAGATTTTATAAGATAAAATTTAAATCTCTGACTATCTTTATCTCAAATTTCCTAACTATCTTAAAAAAATTAGAAATAAATATCAAAAAAATGAGAGAAAATGACTTTTGGGATTAGAAAAAATCAAGAAAAAAAATTATGAAGAACAAAAAGGGTTTACCCCCAATTGGCACGTTTGTCTAAATCATTAACGCCTATGAGAAAAAGATTGAAATTAATGTCTTTAATGGGTTAGATTAATGTTTTGGAAACGTTTTCAAAATAGTTTCAAACATAAAAATTGTGTTTTCACTTTTTTTAAAAACATGGATGTTGTTTTCAAAATTTTTGGAAACAAAAATATCTTTCCAAACATGTTTTTCTTGTTTTGTTTCCAAAATTTGGAATTGGCAACATAAATAAAGATTTGGCAACAATGCCAAACTACCCCTAAAATATTTAGAGTTGGTTTCAACCGACATTGAATTTTAACTTTTTTCATGCATTACATACAATGATGAGTTTGTGAAATGTTTAAATTATACATTGTAAATCATGCACATTGTTTGTCTTTTTGCATAATTTGCTTTATTTTAGTGTTATCTTGGATATTTTGTGCTAATTGGGCAAGTTAACAAGATTTTGGGACAAAAATAAATGAAAATCAATGCATTTATGAGCGGAAGGAGTACAAAATAATAATTCCAGATAAAAGCACGCCTCAACATGTGTGTGTTTAGGGTGTGCCACACAGTAGATAAAAGAATATGAAGAACACAACCCTTTTGTACAATTACGCTGCTTAGAACACACCTGTACTCATCAAGCACGGGAGTGCTCCTTGGCCATACAGACCTCTAGATACTAGATTTTCATTCAAAATTGAGCCCAAATACCACTAGAGATAAACACAGGTTCAACACATAGTCCTGCACTACCTTGTTACCTTTAGAATAAAACCTGAAAGTTAAGTTTTAAGGGGATCTTTTGGAGAAATTTGAGGAGGATAGCTAAGGTTCCAAATAAAGGTCAAGGATAACGGAATCAGGCCAAGTTGACGGGGTGCCTTCAACCAATTTTAACTGCAACCCAGCTTGAACATCTTCATCATCTCTTGGAGAAGTTTAAGGAAGTTTTCATAATGATTATAATCTTTCCTCTTAATTTAGATTGTATTAGGATCTTTGTAGAGGCTAAGCTTTTAACAGTTCATAGGATCATGAACCTTAAGTTTTTTTTGGTAGTTGATTTCTTTATTGTATATATTGACTCATTAATTGTTTTACGAATCATCTATGCATGTCTTCTTTATGCTTGTGATTGTTTGCTTAATTACCCAATTGCATACTTGAATTGCATGATTAGTATTGAAAAATCAATCATGCTAGGTTTTCACATAGATGATATCGAGTGCATGCCTAGAGATAGGGTTTATGGTGTCAAATCTTTTGGGCCAGGGTTAAACCTAATAGTGGGTTTTACAAAGTGTTATTGCAGTCATAAGGTGATTAGCATCGTCAAGCCCCTCATCTAGCTAAAAACTTAGTGAGTGGACCTTTATCTTATTTTTACTTTTATAAAGGTATTTTATAAAAATATTTAAAAATGGTTTATCTACTATATTTAATTAATAATACTATGTATGCTTTATTTTGACTTAAATAAACCTTTCATGTTGTTAAAACTATATTGCGATATTCATTATCTTGACTTACAAGAATTGTTTAATCTGTTTATATCTAGGCTTCAAATGAAATTCTAGTTGACTATATTTATAATTTTGTTCATGATATGCAAATGTGAAAGTTGATTCCTAAAACATGTTTGAATGATGTTCACACTGCTCAATATATTTGTAACCGACTTGATGTTTCACTGGTGATGGGAAGTCTGGAGCTTTGCCTATTACAATAAAGGTCCCCAAAATTTGGTCTACTAAGATGTGATGTGGTTGACTATATATTTCTAACTCATTCAAGAGGTGCGGAGAGAATCTAATAGAGAATTAAAGGGACACCTCTAGAAAAACTGAGACACCATGATTCACCACATGTGTAGACTTAGTGGACTATATACCAAGGTGGGCTAATTTTATTTTCTATTATTCCTAGAATGTACAACATTTGGCCGTGGCTAACCTCGACTTAGTGATTGTCACAACTAGGTTTATGAAAATTATTTGGCTAGCCCTCGAAAATGATTTGTGTTAAACAAACTTTAAACCTTTTCGTAATTTTTTTTTGTGTGTTTATTTAGAGTTATTTGAAGTTCAAAATTGTGAATTCTTAATCTTCTTTTATTTTACATAATTGTTTGTCATCTCATTGAGTAGTTATGTTACTCATTATATATCTTATTCCTATTTTCCAGGATTTAACTCTTAGTTTTGGTTGTGCATTAGTTGTGTCAAGCCTCATTAGTTATTCCAGACTACTTGCATTATTATGTTTGGTAATTTCTATGGTCCAGTATAGTAGGGGAATCCACTAGGGTATAAATCTGGATCTATTTTTCCATAAACTTTTATATATATCATGTGTATCTTACGTGTTCAATGCACTTGATTTATTTCTATCTATTTTAGAATTACCCAATAGTTTGAAAACTTTTTTTATTTTATTGAAACTGTGCAAGGATACTGTTAGCCTTATGATGTCTTGGAGTAGTAAATACGTGCATTACCTACTTCAAGATATCGTGGTGATTGTCACATGTCTAGCCTTGTCTTGAGGTGTGCCACTAAGTTCTTAAATGTATATATTTTTATATCATTATCAGCACACTTTGGATGTATATTTGATGAATTTTATCTCATCCGGTACTTAATTTAGTATTATTTTACATTCAGGCCATTTAGAGGGCACGTGTAGGTCAAGAAAGAAATTCAAGGTGTTTTGGAGCATTTTTTATACCAATCATACATTTTCCAAAAGGATACACGGTCGACACACGAGCATGTGAAAATTCTGAAAAACAAAAAAACTTTGAGAAAATAGTAAGATGCAACGGTAGACACACAGTCATGTGCCCAACAGTGTGAGCCCACATGTCTCAAATACATGGTCTTGTGAAGCCATGAATATTTAAGATTCATGACCTGGAATCTCATTTATAAAAGAGAGGCAAAGCTAGGTTTTGAGGTGACTTTTAAGAGATTTATAGAGCTTTTGGAGGAGATTTTTTGCTTGATTTTAAAGAAGAAAACCAATTTATCATTGCCAATTTAGCAAAGGGTTTTGCACTAAAATTAGAGTTTAAGGGAGTACTTTCCCAAAGAGATTCAAAGTGGCATCATCCATATCACTAGGGCGAGATTGAGGGATAACTCTATTGGATCAAGAAGATAACAAAGATAGAATGAGTCTTTATGTTTAATTGATTCATTGCTCTCTCTTTTGAATTGAATTGTATCCCTCTATCATGAAGAATTAAGTACTTTTCATATTCTGCCATTGATGAACCATAGGATTTTATTTATATTTGGACTTTGGATATTTGATACGGATAATTTAACTGAGAATGGAAGGAGAATACCTGATCTGGTCCTTGTGTGAGTTGATCTTGTAGATGAGCTGATTACAGTCCTTATGTGAGTTGATCTTGGAGATGAGCTGCAAGCAATCCGAGTCCACCACTGTTGCGGAGCCGCAAGACGGATACAGGATCCCAGTCACCTATGCCAACCAGCCTTCCATGGGATAGAGTTCACCACTCAATGAAGGAAAGAACCCCCAAAGAGATACAGAACACACTAAGAGAAGAAGATAACACTTCAGTCATTTGGGAAAGTTCACCCCCCACTCTTACAGCCATAAACAAACTATTTAAAACACCCCCACATTGGGAACGAAAACCCAAGCAAAAGCAGTCAACTAATACATATTATATTCTAATTAAGACCTTAATGATACTTAGCACCAAACAGAAAGAAAATAGCTGCAGGAATTCAGAAATATGCAGAAATCTGCCAGCATGACCCTTCCTCTTCAAGCATCAATATCTTTTGCTAGAAAACTCCGATTAAGATAAGGTTTGGGGCATTGGAAACTAGACATCCAAAGCTTTCCATCTATATATAATGCAGCTCTGTTTGCCAACCAGGTTGCTACAGATTCTTACTGCAATATTCCCTGAAATTAAGAGGTTGTCACACTTCTGTTTTTCTGCATCAAAATGTCCAGACTCTGGGCTTAAATGTCTTGCTCCTGCATCAAATATTGGTTTACAATTGAGTTCCTATTGATTGAGATTCAGTTATACATTATTGAATGCCATGATTTCTATTATAGCAAGAAGCTTGATTTCGTATTTAATGCATGTGTCAATGATTAAGAAGTCCTCCATACCTAGATCTAGCTCAGTTGATGAAGAGAGTTGTGCGTAAATCTAGAGGTATATGAATTAATTACCACAATTCTTCCAATTAGGGTTAACCTTACCTTCGAATTTCATTGAGTGTTCATGCAATCAAAGGAAGTCAGATTGGAGAGAGATCTCAATCTAGTTTCATATGTGATTAGTTTCTAGTAGCCTTGAGAAAAAGATTAATAATAATCAAGAAGTCCAAGTTTAATCCTTTTTCTGAAGTTCAAGGAGCGTTAATGCAGTCATAGGGAATTTAGGTTTGGAAAAGATTTTAATATAGTTCCGTATGAGATTAGTTATTCATCACCTTAAGAAAGAGATGAGCATATTTTAGGAATAACTGCGGTTTAATCTATTCAATATAATCCTATATCCTTGCCTAGAGCATTATCGGAAATCCTAGGGGATTCCTTGTCTAAATACCTTTTATTATGATTAATTTCTCCCCAATCACTTATTGTTAATTTACCTAGTATTACTTGCTTTAGTTTAGGTTTAAGTTTTTTTAAGAATAGAATCACCCATTATTTTGTAGACTAGATAAAATAAGAGTAGTAACTACTAGTACTCTTATTACTTGTGGAATTGATAACCCCACTTTCATAATACACTTTAATATTTGATAAGACGTGTGAACTTATACTAAGTGGGCCATTATACCATGTGCCAATCACAATTTGATTAGGGATAGAAGAGGAATGAGGTAGGGTAATCTTATTTCACCTTATCTTTTCATTTTGGCCTTCAAAATATTTCTACCATCCTAAATTACGCTTTGAGATTGTCCATAATTCATGGTTTTGATAATAAGTAGTCTATGAATTTCAACCACCTAATGTATGTAGACGATTTAATTATTATTGCTAATGCTTCTTAGAGGCCTGCTAGAAATTAATTATCAACATGTCCTAACATTTATAAAAACCTAACTAGTTAAATTGTAACTCTAATAAATCCACTATTCAATTACCTAGTTGGTGTTATAAGTGAATTGCTAAATCTATTAGCTCTACTTTAACTATGAGATGTGGTAATTTTAATTCCATCCTCTTATATTGGAGTTCCTATTTCCACTAAGCAATTGCATTCCTATTATTTTGTGCCAGGTCATTATAAACAGAGATGCTATGTCTATCAATTTCAGGTATCACTAAACCAATGCATCTCAACTGTTGGTAGAATTGTTCTGGTTAAAAGCGTCTTGCTTTCAATTCCTAATTACTTGGTTTCTTTCTATCCTATATTAAATGATATTCTAGATAATATCACCAAGCTTTGCTATCTAGGAACTTTCTCTATGGTAGGAGTGATAATGAGCGTAGTTTTCACTCCATTGGAAGAAGCAATACTACACTTGATAAATCTAAGGAGGGTCTTCGCATCAGAGATTTACATTATCTAGGATAAAATCAACATCTAAAAATATCTTTGTTTTTCTTAACTCTGATAAAAGTATTGGATTAATATTTGTAAAATGAAATATGGTGCTTTTCATGTTTGGAATTGCTTCAAAGTGTCGAACTTTTCTTGGTTTTGTAAGTTAATCTGCAAGATTGTTGATCTTATTAAATCAAACCTTTGAATTTGCGATTGAGACTTGTCCACCACTAACTTATGAAATGATCCCTACTGTTTTGATATGCTTTTAACTTTTAAACCCACTTTTACTAATATGCACCTTCCAATAGAGAATCTTTCCATCTTAGATCTAGTTTCTAGTCTTTTTCTAAATATAAATAGCATGACTAAACTTTTTTAGCACTAGCTAAATTGGAATAGATTGTCCAAGCTTGTTTTTACTAATTCCTATTTCAAGTACTATATTTCGTTGCCTTCCATTGCTAATGCTAATATTGTTTTGGTGATCTCCATGAGGTGTTTTGCTCTAGCAAATGGCAAGAATGGAATGCCATTTAGAGATTATAGGCTGCCCTTAATTTCAAGATATCTATTTGGAAGGTGTTCATGGCAATTTACCTAAATATGATTATCTATATCGGATTAATTTTGGTTAACCAAGAGGATGTATCTTTTGTGGACTTGTTATATATAGAGACAATAAAGCATATTGTTTGGAATTGTAATAAAGTAATAATTTGCTGGAACAGGATGATTTCCCATGTGGATATAAACTTAAATCATATTAAAAGTTTCTCTTTAATTATAAGTAGATTCAATTTATAATCATTATAACGCAAGGATTAGGAATTATCTCTACAAAGCTCTATTTGCTATTTGTAGTTAGCTCTTGAGAAAGCTCAACATAACTATATTTTCAAACATGAGGAGACAAATTTTCACAAGATATTCCTTCAAGGACTTCAATATTACAAAAAACCATTCTAAATATGACCATTTCAATTTTCGGGACCCCCTACATCTCATGCTTTCTTCTTACTCTAGCTCTATTTTCAATGACAGCTTCTTAGATTAGGGAGAATATCTATTGTGGTTTGGATTTTATTATTGTGAAGAATTGTAGTCTTGGCAAGATTAGTGGGTTACATTATAGAGACTAGCTTGCAAGTTGAAGTTACTACCTTTCAAATTGACTTGGAGCATTACACCTTGCAAGGGAAGGAATTTAATTAAGGCCAAACAAAATCCCGTGTGACTGCACAAGTTTGGTTCATATACTGCACAAAACTAACAAGGAAACTACTTGGAGATATTCAAAAATTGTCTCAAACATCAAACATATGCTAGTTACGATCAAGGTGTATTGCTAGAAGGGAATAGTAAAGAGAGCAAGCGGTTACCGATCGGTTGGTTGCCTTTGATCGGAGAAACCATGCTTTAACTTATTTTTAGAGGGATAAGCCTCCCTAAATGGTTCTTTGAAGTTGCACAAGATATGGGTCTTTGTTTTTAAATTACTTATGATACTGATTTAGTTCCTTATTCCTCTCCAAGCTTCATGTAAGCTCCTTTAATTGCTTATAAAAAAAAATTAAAAAAATATCATAATCAATAATAATTTAAATTTCCAAATAATTTAATAACTATCAATTACATCATAATTAAATTTATTTGCATCCCTCATAAAAACTGACCATTTTTTCAAATTGGCATGGAGTCATTAATATATCAAATATAACTAATTGAAACTATATACAACAAACTCATTTGCATGTGCAACTTTAATGGTATCTAATTGAAGATATGTAGGTACATATAATTCATGTAAATTGATAAGAATTTATCAATTATATATATAAAAAGGAAGTAAAGACAATAATCACATTTTTTTAAAAAAAGAAAAGAGATAGCCATTGTTTCAAAATGATGGATAAGTATTTTTCAATAAATGTGATTCATCCATTATTTTTTTTTTAAAAAAAAACTTGATGCGTTGAAGGGGTACTCAACTGCACCTGAAGATGATAGAGAGAAGTGAATCATCCAACCTTAACGTCAATAGATTACTTAATGGATTAATCGTTATTGCTGAATTGGATGTAGAGAACTCCGATTCTCCGATTCTTTAAAGTCATCGATGAATAAGCCAAAGAAATTGAAACTTCACTTGAATATCAGCACAGAATTGCTTTCTCCTGCAGGAAAATTCTCTAAGATTAGGTTTTTCTTTTTTGTAAAAAACAAATCTCATCATTATTTTTTTTAAAATTGTATCTTTAATATACAATAATAAAAATTATCATTCCGCTATCAACTTCAATTAGGAATAAATAAATAAATAAAAGTCTCTCTCTCTCTCTCTCTCTCTCTCTCTCTCTCTCTCTCTTCTAAAAAAAAGCAATTCCATATAAACAGAGACACAAAAGATTCTTTCTTATAATTATACATCGGAACAAAGAAGATCACAAAACCATCCAAAGTTTTATTCAAAACCATCCAAAGTTCGTTCTTTCCTCATCTTCCTCTTTCTAAATAAGTATACATCAACAAAATTACATACAACAATATAAACAAACAACGATTCACGCACAAACATTAATGTACATGAATGAAATTAAGCAAGCATTAATAAGGAATTAAAAACAATGAATATATCTACATATATAAATACATATATATATATATATATATATATATCAAGAGTGGGTGGAATTATGAGAGACAATAGATGGGACGTTCAAGGGAGGAAGAGAAGGAAGCATGAAGAAGGAGAAGAAGAAGCGAAAACGCCATGGCACCGAGCTTGCCACATGGAGCATCTCCTCCACTAATCTCATCACAAGCCCTGAGTACTCCTCCACCAATCCCACCACTACTCCCACTAATATCATCTTCTTCTTTTTCTTGCCAATGAATAGCTTGCTGATCTATTAAGTAAGTCTGTTTTTTTTTTTTGTGGATGAATGGTGTTTGGTCAAGCCAAAGATTACTACTCTCTTTTCTTGTTTCTTTCCAGATCTATCTCCTAATCTAGTATGCGTTAAGTACTAGCCATGTGCTTAGGGGCCGGGTAATCTTGCGTGCGTTGAACGGTGGGCGGTCAAAGGTACCATGTTTTGAGTGCATTTGAATGGTGGGTGGCCACTGGCAAGAAGAATCCTGGAAGATTGTTATTATTATTTAATCATATATATATATATATATATATATATATATTTGTTATAATTTTCTAAAGCACACAAAACATAGCATTACCCACCTCTCTTCCGCCAAGCTCTAATATACGTGCAAAAATTAAACATATATATATATATATATATATATACAGTTCCTGATCAATTGAAAAAAACTCATCAAATCGGAAGACTCAACCAATGTAGTTAAAAAAAATCTTGAAATTTTTGGTTTCAAAACTAAAATTTTTAGGAAAAATAACAACGATATATGGTTCCATACTTAAAAAAAAACAATACAAAAACAACTATACCATTAAATAAAAATTAAAATAAAAAAATAAAAATTGTTAGAACTTAGAACTTGTGAGCCGCCTAACACAAACAAAACCCAATCCTTCCGTCACAAAGCATTTGCAGCATGCTAATATATCTTGATATATATATATATATATTAATTATATTTAATTTAAAAACACTTTCGTAGCCAAACATTCAAACAAATACATACCACTTCAAACTTGCCGTCAACGCTCACCCAAAGTTGGTTCAAAAACCAACAACCCATAACCCAATTAAACAGTATATATACACACACTTCTCTAACCTTACCTCTTGCTTCTCCTTATCCGTCTCCTTTTTGCATGGGTTTTCTTCTTAACTCTGAAGGTCTAATGATCCCTAAATCTCTTCTCCTTCTTCTCATCATCATAGACCTCATCTACTTCTCCATCACCATCCTTCTCTTCTACTTAGGGTTATATCCTTCATATGACAGGCCACAACCTCCTTCATGGGAAGACATCCAACTTGTCTTTGATATAACACCTCCAAAGTCCAACCAAGCTTCACCACCTTTCATGATCAAGAGCCAACTTCCTGTTCTAAACTTTGCAACCATTAAACAAAGAAGGTGGTCATCAATGGAGGATGGCGATCATGATGATAAGGAGAAGACCATGTGTATTGTTTGTTTAGGGAGCTTGGAAGGTGAAGATGAAGTTAGAGAGCTTGGAAATTGCATCCATGTGTTCCACAAGGAGTGCTTAGACAAGTGGGTGGATATTGGTCACCATACTTGTCCTATGTGTAGGTCTCTCCTCTTGCCTTCAAAGTCCTCCAAGGGAGATAGATGGAGGTTTTTTAGTACTATGGTTAAGCTTTGGTAGAAGAGTAAGAGTTTTAGCTACTTAATTAAGTACTAATTATATGATTCAATTTGTTCATAAATAATGAAGTGAAATTCAATTTAATTATAACCATTTATATGTAAGAAAGGTGGATTATGTTATGTAGGATTACTACTGTTCTTATTATTTATCAATGATGTATTTGTAATGAAACCACTACTTGCTTTGTTTTTTTCCCCTATGTTATTTATGAAAAATTTTGGGAGAATGTATTATGTATGTTGGAAAATCATATCCTTGTGTGAAAGTAGAAAAGGAAGTGAATAAGCTCATCAAAGTTCTAAATTTTTTTGACTCCATAAAATTAAGTATTTCATTATGTTGTAAGTAATGTTATTAGAAAAGAAAATTCAATGTCTCTTCTTAGTAAAAAAAAAAAAAAATTATATTTGCATGATTGAGATAAAAGTATTGGGTTCATAATATCATTCCATATATATTTGTATATATTTTTTCTAACTTAATTGTTTGTTAGTCAGCCCACCTAATGGGACTTGAAATTGAAGGTAAGAAAATGGGAGACCATTCCCAAACCCACACGCGTTTAACTACTTTGGTTATAAAAATCAAAGATCACAACCTTCTTGACTTGATATTTATTCAGGTGGGGACGCAGACAGCATCATAACACCATTGCGTTTACAATATTTTCCTTACTATTTCTTTTTAAAATTAAGTAAATAAACTTTGATTTCCTCATGGGAAAGAAAGAAAAAAGTAATAATAATTGGATAACAAAAATAATATGATGAAAAGGTTGTGATTAAATATAGCATAAAAATAAAAAACTAAAAATAAATGAACCAGAAAAAAGAAAGTGCGAGTATAGTAGCGAAAGAGCTCAACTAATTATAAAAAATATCCAAACAAAAAATATATATAGGTTATTTGATTTATTCAGTATGACTACGCCTAACACAGCGTTATATATATTATAATTCAAACATGTTTGGTAATAGAAAATAATATTAAAATTGTGTCAAATCAAATGAGGGAAAAAGGAACCAGAAATAAGAAGACGTTTAAGTCAACCCATATATATATATTCATCCTTTGTAATAACATCTAGTGATGTAGTATATGAAAGACTAGTTGAATAAAACTAATCTGGAGACAATAAATCATAAATCTAATAGAAAGAAAATAATTGTGAAATTAACATAAATAATGTGATCAAATGTTGTGATTATATATACATATCATTAAACAAAAGGCTTGTTTGAAAATAATGAGAGTAACAAAACTATATATATATTACTAATTGTTGGGGTTTTTTTTTTGGACAAAAGTGACAAGCGCTTTCAAAAAGACATGCGGAGGTACACTAGCTATGGTGGTTTAATGATTTTGTAAGGATTTATTATATGGGGCAGGCTAACAAGCAGGGTAATAAAAGCCTAATACATACGACTAAAATAATATATCAGGGACCATAACCCCATAATGGTAAATCCCCCATAGTTGTTAGTTATTAAACTAAGAATATGGAAACAATATATATATATATGGGTTATTTGTTTTATTCTAATGTAACCAAGATTAAGTCTGTATTGCATCATAATTCAACATGTTAGATAAACAGTAATATAATAGACAGATATTAATTAAGAGAAAGGAAAAGGACCAAGAAGTCCTTGTTTGTATTGCATCTAGCCATGGAGGACTTTAGAAAAGTAAAATACCCACCAAATCGCTAACTCTTGAAAACATACCTCATTCCTCTCTAAAATTTTAAATTTACCATTTTAACGTTATTCTTGTTTTTTCATCTCTCCCAAGTTGCCAACATTGGCTTTAGCGAACTCTGCCAATGGCTTAGGTGAGCTAACATGAGGCCAAGTAACCCCACTGAGTTCACTTGGACATTAGCCTTGTCCAAGAATCACCATCTAACCAGACTCGTTGTGATCAGAGCAAGTTGCCAAAAAGATCTGGAGTTTTAAAATAGGTAAAATTCTCTATCATTAGAGAGATTTTCTCTTTGATTTGGTTATCAACAAGAAACAAACTTTGAAGACTCCTTAGCTCGATAATCTCTGGCAAGATTTATCTAGATAATTGATTACGAGATACATTTAAAAGCAAAAGCCTTGATCTACTCAAATCCTCAATGATCTGGCTCGAGATCAATGCTAAGATACTAATGGAGTTGAAATTGAGATCCATGAGCTTATTAGAAAAATCATCTCTTGTTGAGAGCTAGTACTTGAGAGCATTGAATGAGAGATCCAGCATCATCAGCAAAGACGAGATACTTGTTCATTAGCGGCCATATTCCCAGCAAGGTTCAAAATGAAGAAACTCGAGAAGGAAGAACCACATTCCTAATGGTCCCAACATGGAAAAGCCCTGCCAAAATCTCCCCAAAAAATTTAGTGAAGTTGAAATCGAGATGCGTGAGGATGGAGGAAGAAGATGGAACTAGTTGGGGAGAGAGAAGATCATTAACCCCTTGTTTGGTTGGAGGAGTTTGTGGGGGTAAGGGGGAGTTTGGAGGAGTATAGGTTGTTTGGTTGGGGGGTTTGGAGGGGTGATGCATCCCCCCCTCCCCCCTCTCCTCTCCTTCCCTTCCTCCCCAATTCATCTAAATATATTACAATTGTATTCCATATAAAAACAATTCTCTAACCCTAGGTTCCAGCCATTCCCTCTTTCTCTCATCTTCCCAGACAATCAATTCACCTGTCGTTCTTGCAAACAAAAACTCATTTAGCACGAGATCAACTCCATTGCTTGATTTCCTATTGTTGCTACTCCATCAAGGTAAGTGCTTGAACCAGGATCTCATAGTTATTAACATTTGCTTTACATAAGCTTTCCATAATTACAACAACTGAACTTGTAAAATTTGCTATGCAAGAATCAGAAATGCATTCAATCTTTAATCATCCCACTTCATTGATAATTAATTGATTTGATTAATTATCTATAGCAGTTAATGTTTGGATATAGCAGTTAATTAATTGATAATGAGATGCTTTGATTAATTATCTTTGGCTATAGCAGTTAATGTTGTGTTGATTAATTAATTAATTGATTGTGTAGAGATCAAGTGTTAGAGGCTCATTAATAATTTTCCAAGTATTCACTTAACATTATGGGACAGATCAAGTGTCTGTAAATGTGAGAGAAATTAATTCAGTTAGAGGCTCATGTAGTGGTTTTATTTTTCTTAGATAGCCATAATTGCTTATATTGTTGGCAAGATTTCAAATTTACTATATATTGTCATTATTGTTGGCAGGATTTCAAACTCTTTCAATTTTATTTAGTGGTTTTATTTATGAACTCTTTAATCAACATTTTGACTTCATCATAGCCTTTTAATGAAAATCAATTTCTACATATGAGACATATAATAATTCTCATAATTTATTTTCTTCTCAAATTTAGACGGATAACGATGAAATTATAGGTTGGTGGATTATGGTGCAAAATATGGTAGCTCATGTTGTTTGTCTCATTGCTCAATGGTAAGGCATTCTAGTAAAAGAAAAATAACATACACCATGAGCTCTAAAAAAGAACGGATTTGAGATGAGATAATGACATGTATTACGAACAGTGAGACTAGTCGTAATATAGTGAGAATGGGACCTTCTACATATTTGAAGTTAACTAAAATGCTAGAGAAAGAAGGTGGCCTAAGACCTATATAATGGGCAAGTTTGGAAGAACAAGTTGTGAAGACCTTATATATACTAACACATAGTGCCGAGAATCGTGAAGTGGACTTTTGGTTTCGACGTTCAAGAGAGACTATTAGTCGCTGATAGGGAGGCAAGTGTACATGCCGATTATCTAATAAAGTGTGCGTAAGTGTAGAGTATCGATCCACAGGGAAGAAAGTGAATAATAGTAATGATTCTAAATCCGAAAAATAGCCTGAAAGATCGAGTGGTGTGTGTGAACAAAAGCAAATAAAAACTAGAAATTACGGGAAATAATAGGAAACAATTCAAAGAAGAAAGTGATGCCCAGGCATAGCATCCCTCTAGGGTTATGAGCTACATGACAATGGTTGTCTAAACATGCAATTCTATTTAAACTGAAAATTTTCTATAATTATACAAAATCCTGATTTCTCAGGCAAAGTGTAGTTGAATAGGTGCAGAGCTCATACAGACATCCACGCAATCGTATTAACACTCTATGAAACCTTATTAAAGACTAATGAAAATCTCTTAAGTAGATACCCTCTCCCTAAAAAGAGAGATTATCCCTAATCTGAATATAGAACAGAAATGCGATTTCTCCTAAAATCCACTCCACATTATTGCAAAGAGCACAAAAAATATCACTAATCCACTCATAAGGGTGGTGAAAGACAAATTCTCCTAGATACCCTAACCAGAGGTGTACCCACTATCCTCTCGAATTACGGCAAGCCTATGCTAGGTGGGCATTTCTTTTCGTCACGTAGTAATACTAAGTATGATAGCTAGGGTTTTCACCTCTTTAGCAATCAAGCAATTAGACTCAAATAAATATGATTGAAAATGAGAAATCAATTAAAGCATTAAAGATCCAACAACCAAAGTCAAGAATATAAATCCTAGAGTTCAACTATATCCAAACATCTACAAATTAGCCCTTCATTAATAGAGGGCAAGCATTAAAGATAAAAATAATGGAGAAAAACATGAAAGCCATGAAAACCCCCTTTTCAATCCCTATGATGAAGAATCACCGGAGAAGTTTCTTGAAAAGCTTCCACGCAAGCCTCCAAGATGAGCTTGACAGCTACGATCTTCAATCCCCTTAAATGTAGATCCGAACCCCTCTACAAATTGCTTCTCAGGTACTGGAGATTCATCTCTTTTCTTCCCTAACTTCGCCTCCAAGAATCACCCCCAAATAATAAAAGGGTAGAATAAAGTATGCCCTAAAAATCCTCAAAAGTTCTATTTATACCCAACTGCTTACAAGTTGTTTACGTACGTAAGGGCTAGGCCGTAAGTAGGGATGGCAATAATATCCAAACCCGACCCTACCCGACCCGACCTGACCCGAGTTTGACGGGTAAAACCCGATTTGACCGGGTTTCGGGTCGGGTTCAGGTAAAACCCGACTTGTATGAAACAGGTGCATGAGCGGGTATGGGAATTCTAATACCCGACCCCTACCCGAACCCATACCCGACCCAAAATTAAAATTACTAAAATATTTATATAATATATATACATACATACATACATATATATATATATATATATATATATATATATATATATATATATATATATACATATATATTCTACAACTTAACAATTTAAGGTTTTTTATTTTTCCTCTTTGTTTAGTCTTGTAATTTTACAATAATTTTATTTTATTTTAGAAAAAAATTATAATTACTTTTAAGTTATTTTTCTATAAAAAAAATATATTTTTTATTAATTTATTTAATATGGGGGCAGGGGTGGGTATATCCGCGGGTACCCGATTCCCGTCGGGTGCGGGTGTGGGTTGGGGTTTTTAAAATCTGTCCGGTTCGGGTTCGGGTTCGGGTTCGAGTATACTAGCGAGGTAGCGGGTACGGCTACGGGAATGGTAAAACCCGCACCCGACCAGTTGCCATCCCTAGCCATAAGGGAGCTGGAGAAAATGGTCACGAGCCTTACAGGAACACTTACGACCGTAAATCACATTCGTAAGGTCTTTTGTATGTGTTGTTGATGCAGCGGTATACTCGAGACCATTGATTCATGCACGAATATCCAGTAACAAGCTTCCAACACCTGTTGATCAAAGATAGCCAGGAATTGGGAAGAGTAAAATCTTTATTACTCAATGAAATAATGATCACAAAACTGATTTTTCTCTTACCCGTAGGCTTACATTAAATAGGCAAAAATAGCACTAAGAAAGGAGATAATTTGAAAATTTACCAAAAATAGTAAATTATCAAATATTAGCACGAAATAAAAGATCTGACAAAATAAAGACTATTTCCACAAACGGCTCACAAATAAGAGATTTATGTCCTAAGATATAACAAAATCAATCATTACTAAAAAGGGCAAAATTATGGTTTTTGAGGCCTAAATGATGGAATTTGGCTAAATTTTGGTATCACTCATGAGTTTTTGTGGGACACAAACTCGTGACTTTTGTTCCTTGACACGTTTCCCATCAAATAGATCCGGTCGAACCATAAAATCTTGTCACCTACCAAATTACCGAAATACCCTTCCATCGAACTTCTCCATGTACGCATATGCTAATTCATCCATATGCTCGTCATCAATTATGGTCCAGCTGACAGCTGTAAGCGTTGGACCATAGGCTTCACTGTTCTACTTTTTATGACCACCCTTAAGGGCGATATTGAGGTCGTAAACTCCTCTGGATGGTCCTTACGGGCATTCTTACCAGCATAAACCTTGTCTGTAAGGTCCTCTTAATTGGTTATGAATCCTCCTTTACATGCATAAGTATGCTTGCAAAGTCTTCTGGAATTAACTTACGGCCATAAGGCTAGCTGTAAGCTGCCTAGAAGCCAACCAAGTTGACATGTCCTTGTTCTAATGATGCCGAGAGAGACCAAATTCACCATTTGAGGTTTGAAATGCATCTTTTGGCTCTCTCTCATCTTGAAGTACTACCCTAAGCTTGTAAATGCAAAACACACTAGATTTTGCATCAAATTCTATAATATGATCTTAATATATACCTGATGAGTGTACAAATTGGTATAAAATATATGCATGCTGTACACTCATCAGTCGGCATTTACATAATGTTATACAAGCTATAATCCAATTAGAAGATAAATTCCTTTTCCATCCTAATGGTCCAACGGTCCCTCTTGAGATACTTTGCAATGAAATACTTTTCCCCTAATTTAAGGTAAATTTTTAAATATTTTTGCACATATACATCTATTCCACACAATTGATGACAATAAGCATTTTGCCATTAATATTTTATATCATGTCCATGTGTAAGGATTGTGTTGGCACAATTGATGGGACTTATATACGTGTAAAAGTGGCTCATGAAGATGCTCTCGAGTATCGCGGTAGGAAAGACTATCCAATACAAAATGTCTTAGCAGCATGCATATTTGATTTAAAATTTACATGCATACTTACTGAATAGGAAGCTACTGCATCAGACTCTAGAATTATTAAAAATGTATTGACAAGAAAGGATAATTAGAAAATTCCTACTGGTATATCAATTGTTATTTACTCATGATTTTCTTTATTGTTCTACCTTAAACTACAATGTACCTATTCTAAATTAAAGCATTGTTATCAATTCAGAAAGATATTGTGATAGGGACATACATGTGTGTGCCAATCGCATGCATAATAAAGTGTGCGTAAGTGCATAGTGTCGGTCCACAAAAAAGAAAGTGAATACTACTAATAACTCTAAACAAAAAAAATAACCTAAATGATTGAATGTTATGTGTGTAGGCAAAAGCAAGCAAATATAAGAAAATACTGGAAATAATAGAAGAGAAGTCAAGGAAGAAAGCGATTTCTGGGTATAGCATCCCTCTAGGGTTATGAAATATAGCACAAAGGTTATCTAAACATGTAATCCTATTTGAACCGAAAGGTTTTCAGAATTATACCAAACTCCGACTTCGCAGGCGAAGAGTACTGAATAGGTGCAGAGCTGATACAGGCATCCACGCAATTGCATTAACACTCTATGAAACCTTATTGTGGGTTAATGACAATCTCTTAAATAGATAATCTCCCCAAAAGAGAGAGATTACGCAGAGCAAAAAAACAATTTCTCCTAAAATCCACTCCACATGATTGCAAAGAGCATGGAGATTATCACTAACCCACTCAGAAGGATTGCGGGTGAGAAAGTCTCCCAAGTATTCTAATCAGATGTGTACTCACTATCTTCTCAAATTGTAGCAAGTTTATGCTAGGTGAGAATTTTTTCTCGTCATGTAGTAATACCAAACATGATAATTAGGGTTTTCTCTTTGTTAGCAATCAAACATTCAATCACACAATTAGACTCAAATAGATATGGTTACAATTAGGAAAACAATTAAAGCATCAAAGACCCAACAACCAATGTCAAAAGTATAAACCCTAGAGTTTAACTATGTCCAAACATCTACAAATTAGCTCTTTATTAATGGAGGGAAAGCATCCAAGATACAAATAATAGGAGGAAATATGAAATCCATGAAAACCCCTTTCTCAATTGTGCCAATGAAGAATCACTGGAGAAGCCCTAAGGAATCTTCCATGCATGCAGCCAAGATGAGCTTGAGAACTATGACCTCCAACCCCCTTGAATGTGGATCCAAATCTCCCTTCATATAGCCCCTTAAATAGTGGAGATTTGTCTCCTTTCTCTCCTAACTTCGCCTCCAAGAATCGCCCAAAAAAAAGTGATAAGTGCTTGTGTATAAGTATTTGTGTTCTTTTGTGCATTTAGGGTTGTGGAGACAAGTTTGGAAGAAAAGAAGCAAAAATAGATCATGGATGTAATTTTTGAGAAATTTCTTGTACCGAACAAGGATCAAGACACAAGTTGTGTTTATCAACATGTGAGTGTGTGCCAAGCCTCCAAATATGTAAGTGAATATACAAATTGGAAGGGCACAAAGGCAGTCATGCTCATATGCTCTTACTTGTGTGATATTGTCAAGAGTTTCGTTAATGTGTTTAAAGAAAGATGTGACATGATGTATCACATGGATGTGTGCCTAATCATGCGGCCTCAATGAAGAAAATGAAGTCGGGAGTACTGTAGTGAAAGTGTAGTAGTAGTCACTGTAGCAAAATTAATGTAGCAGTTACTGTTCATAGCGCGCAAGAAATGAGAAACCTGAAAATTCACACACCCTTGTGGAATTTCATCAGGGCCGTGTGGATGCCCGATTTTAGCCCTTTAAATACGGCTTTGAGAGTTTATTTTAGGGATTTTTTATCCAATCTTTGGCTTATCTTTTGGGGAGAGCGCGGCTAGGGTTTGAAGAGGTTTTTACTGGGATTTTGGAACGTTTCTACGGCATTCGACATTGATCTTCTTCAGAGGAGAGTTATTGAGGAAGCTTCCGACGGCTTTGATTCGATGGGGTGTGCCCTAGGCTTGACGAAGGAGTCCTTGGAGAAGACAAGGCGGCTCTTGAAGACCATCGACACAGACGACAGGGAGTTACCTCTATGGATTGCTTACACTTGTTTTTGATTTTATCTTTAACTTTGTATTGCTCCATGGAGATCTAAACCCCTAGTGGGTGCTTGGACTTGTAAACCCTAGGATGATTTTGTTTCATTGACTTCTATTATGTTTCTTTTATTGATGTTTTAATTGAGTTTCAATTTTGCATGCTTATTATTGTGATTTTCCCTTAGAGTGATACTAGGGTTGAGAATCCATCTAGTAATCCTTTGAAGGAGTGACAACTTCATTAGGGTTTGACTTAGCTAGATTGAAGAGGGTTGAGAGGGTGAGTCGAGAGGTAGCAGAACATCCCTTTCCCTTCCGACGTGATTTATTCTACCTCCACGTTCCAAAAATTCTTTGCAGTCATGATAGAGTGAAGTGTTAAGAGACCTTCTCCACTAGGGCTTAGTTGCATGAGTGACAGAGTGAAGTGTTGAGTTATCCTTAGTGCTGGGGCTTAATTGTGATTAGGGATCTTTCCCTTGGACCAAAGGGTTAGATCTAAATAAGGGAATAGGGTTTATCACATGGAGTCCCTTGAATCTCAAGCAGTCACATACAGTGTGAGGTGTTGAGAGTATCCCTTTCTGCCAGGGCATATTGTAGAGAGCTAGTCATGGTTGACCTTAGGTTTGGAACCGTGTGTCTTTGGATCTCCACGACTCATTAAACTTTAGTTAGGAGGCATAATATTAGTTTTACACTTGAAACAATAGTCCTAGGGTGAGCATTATCTGAATACCCCATTTTACCATCGATTACCTCTCTTTATTCCTCTTACTTTCTCTTTTCTCTTCTATCTTTATTTGCATTAATCTTTGAATCAAAAATCACAAATTGGTTTTCATTTTAGATAAATAGCAATACTTCTTGTTTTTGAGCATATATTCCCTGTGGATTCGACTACCCACTCATCAGGTATTTTATTACTTCGATAACCTGTGCACTTGCGGTACACATATGTAAGGGGCGTGTCAAAAAGATAAGAATTACCTTAAAAATTCTCATTATATTTATTTATACCAGATTGCTTATGAGCTACTTACGGGCATTAGGACGTGGCCGTAAGGGAGCTGGAGAAGATAGTCCCGAGCCTTACGGGACCGCTTACGCCAATAAGGTCTTCTATTTTTGTTACAGTCCATCTTACAGCTGTAAACGCATAATCATAAACTTCATAATGTTGCTCCTTGCGACTACCCTTACAAGCGTATGCTGTAGTCGCAAACTCCTTTGGATGGTCCTTACAGGCATCGTTATGGGCGTAAACTTTGCCCATAAGGTTCTCTGATTTGGCTCTAAATCTCCCCTTACGAGCATAAGCATGCCCGCAAGGTTCTCTGGAATTTTCTTATACCCGTAAGAATAGCCCTAAGCTACCAGTAAACCACCCTGTTTTACCTTGTCCTAATTCAAATGCTGCTGTGAGAAATTCAACTTCATTGTTTAAGGTCTGAAATGCTTCTTTTGTCCCTCTCTCATCTTAAAATGCTGCTTTAAGCTTGAGAATATGAAACACACTATATTTAGCATCGAATTCCACAATATGACTCTAATTTATACCAAATGAGTGTACAAAGTGATATAGAATATATGAACGTTGTACACTTATCATATTACCTTGTAGATACGGGATTCATGTTATCCAAAGGATTGATCACACCTTATAGGGTGGTTTGATATCATTTGAAAGAATATTCAACAAGAAATCCTCCACAAGATCATCATGAATTATTTAATATCCATTATAAATCATTGCGTAATTCCATTGAACGAGCTTTTGGAGTTTTAAAGAAACGGTTTATTATCATTTCAAATGCTTCTGATACTCGTTATGGATTAATAGCTCAGAACTTAATAATTTTAGCTTGTGGCATTTTGCATAATTATTTGACGTCATTAGATCATGATGAGGACCATATAGCAGAGGTTGATGTAAAGTTAGTAAGAAAAGAAGTAACTTAAGATGAGTATCATACTCATAGAAGCAATAATGAAGTTGCTACTCAAGGAGAGCGTTTATGAGATGAGTTGTCTGTCGCAATGTGTAGGGATTACACACAACAATAACTTAATCGTTAAACTTTAAGTTTGTAGCAAATGGTCCAAACATTGACTAATTTTATATATTTCATCATCTTTTGAAGTTGTATGACACTGAATTTTATCTATTTATTATCTTTAAAAATTTTCACATTTGAAGTTACATGAGATCACATTTTATTTATTTTTTAATAAAGTTATAGTTATACTTAATTAATTTTATTTCTATGTTGTTATTGTGATTATTATGAATGTGATGTGTATGTTTATTTTAATTTTTAAATATGTGATACTTTTGTGATTAGACAGGATGCCACCAAAAAAGAATAACTTGGGGGGAGGGAAGCACATCAAAAATACTAGCATGGACACCTGCAATGGATACAGTGTTAGTTGATGCGTTCTTTAATCAATATAAGATGGGCCCTAAGGCCCTAAGGTGAATGGAACTTTTGTTTCAAAGGCTTATGATAATATTATTAAAGAACTTGCGAAGAATTTCAACATTAAGATCGAAAAAAACTCAAGATAAAAGTTGATGGAAGATCTTAAAGAAGCACTTCTCAGATGCTTATAATATCTTTAAGAATGGTATGAGTGGATTCACCTTAGATCCAATAAACACAAGTGTGGATGGCCGAACCAGAAGTATGGAATGATCTCATCAAGGAAAAATATAAATTTGTTTGGGTTATTACAAAACATTTTAATTATTTTCAAATGGAATACCTCTTTTTAATTAAGTTTTAAATACTCCTTGGCTCTCTTTTGCTTTTATGTTTAAACATCGATAAAGCAATTGTAGTATATTTATGTAGGTGAAGCCGTAAGCAAAGATGTATATGCAAAGTTCTATGCCACACTATGACAAAATAATTGTTTTGTATGGAAAAGACAGGGCTACATGAAAGTATGTTGAAACAGCTTCTGAGTTGAGAAAACGTTCGGGTTCCATTGCTCCAAAGGACTGCACTGACTCCACATATGATAGTGATCCCATCATGTCTCAATTATCATTTCAAAATAGACCTCATTATATAGATGATGATGTGGGCATGATACAACCTTCACCAAGTGATAATGTTTCGCCACCTTCACATGACATTAGTTGTGGAAATAAGAAGTCTAAAAAATCTATTGACAAAGAGAAGGAAATTGTGGCACAAAGGATGACAGATGCAATAGAGAAAGTGTTTGATGCAATTAAGTCATCTGGACAGCTCATTGGGGAGAATATTAGGACTTCTAGTGAGATTATTGCAAAGAAAGTTCCAATATCTCCAATAAAAACTTATCAAATCTTATTGGATTTAAGATTTCAACCACCATTGCTCCATAATATTTACACTAAACTCATAATAAATGTGGACTTGTTAAATGCAGTACTTGACTGTCCAATGGAATACTGCAAGGATTTTATTTTAAGTGGAGCTCTCGGTGATTTTAATAACTCTAATATGTGATGGTTCTAGGTAAGGATTGGTTTAAATAATAATAATTATTATTAGTATCAAATATGGTAATACATTATATTTCATGCTTTTATTTTGTAGGTATTCTCATAGAGAGTGGAGGGATCTTCAGCTACAGTTATATATGTGGCATTTTGGACATGCATAGTCATGTTGATGTTTAGTATTTTGAACATTTTGTTGTTGAATTGGGATTGTATGAGATGATGCTTAAGATGAGTTGGTTTTTCAGGATATTGATAATATTTATATATGTTGTTATTTATATGAGATGGTTTTTTGATGTATAATATTTTGAACATTATGTTGATATTTCCCTAAATGTGGAAATTCTCACAATGTGTAGGTATTCATGTTACATTAATATCTATGTTTTGCATTTTGATTTTTTTTTATGAGCTCCCGTGAGGATGAGCTCGCTAACAGTAAAATAATAGCGGAAAAAACATATGAGTGGAGGATAAAAATAAAAATGTATTTTAAAAAATATTTAAAAAAAGAAAATCACCAAGGATTTATTGAATATTTGACTTTTTCAAAACCCTGAATTGTCTTCTGCAATGTTGAGGAGTTCTTGGTCCTTTCCTATTACGAGAAAAGATAATAAAGAAGGAAACAAAGTTCAACTGATTTAATGTTTGAAATGACCTAAATAATGGTGCATTATATAAAAAACAAACCGAGTAAAAAATTTGACTTTTAAAGGGCACAATTTTGAAAATATATTATTGCTCCTCAAACATATACGTGTTAATTTTTAGATGTCCTATATATGTATGCATCATGTATCAAATCTCTTTACCAAAATGCTATCTTTTTCGATTTACTTCATGTCAAAGGATATAAGGAGAAATATTACGCATTCTATGATAAACCTAAATGCAATGCATTATTATTATGAAGTAAAACTGAAATGCAGAGAAAAGAAGGCAAGTAAGGTGATCAAATGGAAACAAAGGTAGCAGAGAAAGCTCCATTTAATAGAATAATGGAATACTGCTGAAGCATCAAGTTCTCCATCTCTTCCACCCATTGCAACCTCTTGTACAACTGATGCTGTTTTTAAACAATATTCCCTGACAAACAATTCACACAACTTGCAGAGAAATAAGCCTTCAAATAAGTGTACTACAACTCAATGCTTTTCCTTGAAAATGAGCTCCAAATATATTTACTGCTAAATTAACATGACAAAGCTTGCTAGAATGTTAAGAGGTCCCCCCATTTTATAGCAACAAAAGTAGAGTTCCTTTTAGGAAAAGGCAATGCGGATAAAATTTCAAAGCCACTTACTTCTCCTCATCTATATAAGCATTGGTGAGCATTGTACATATCCTTCAAGACAACTTGTGAAAATGTTCAGTTTCACTCGCCATAAGACGATATCGAATGCCATATCTGTAAGCCCACATGAAATATATACACAAAACTAACCTCTAATTTTCATCATTGCTTATATTTTTCCTGAACATTATCAGACAGTGGAGCTTGGAGTTCATATGGACTGTGAAGGATGTGAGAAGAGAATAAGAAAAGCATTAGCCAAATTAGAAGGTTAGTGTGAAATTTTATACATATATATATTTATGTAGTTCTTGATTCAATTAACCAAATGATCGATGTTGGCAGGTGTTGATAGTGTAGACATAGACATGGATAAACAGAAGGTGACTGTGACCGGATATGTGGATCAAAATAAGGTTCTAAAGGCAGTGAGAAGAACAGGGAGAAAGGCAGAGTTTTGGCCATACCCGTATGACTCTCAATACTATCCATATGCTATACAGTATCTTGAAGATGATACATATGCAACTACACATAACTATTATAGACATGGATATAACTCAACTGTGCATGGTTATTTTCCTGACCCTGCTTATACGATGATAGTCGATGATGACGCTGCAGCAATCTTCAATGATGATAATGTTCATGCATGCATGATCATGTGAAGAAATTATATCAATTGGAGTAAAAAGAAAAAGAAGAAATAAGAGGAAGAAGATGAGCTATATATGCTTGTGTTATATCTGAAAGTATGTGTTACATATTGAACTCATTAAGAATGAATTATAAGCAGTGTAAGTCACTAGTACTTGATATATTTTCATCTTAATTGATTACTCCATGCATTTTGCCAATAGGCAAACAAATTTTTTTTTTCTTTTCGTAAATTTACTTTACCCTCACCTTTTGGTTGAATATATTCCCACATGAGGCCAATAGGATAGAACATATATTTCCCAAGTTATTTTAATTTGAAAACTCTATGGAAAAAAGGACTTTTTTATGAATTTCATATATTGTCTATAATTACTTTTCATATATATAACGAAGGACATGTATTTCTTTGAGACCACTGAATTATAGAACCCACAAATATTTTGAATTAAAATTAATAAAATAAATATTTCTAACATCAGTTTTTAAAAATAAAAAATAAAAAAAATTCTCCCCGCTTTCGGTCATTATTGAAATATATATTATTCACATTACGATGGAATTGAGAATATTCTCTTGAAAAAAATATATATCACAATCACCAAATTTTTTTTTTCAAATAAAAGAAATAAATATGAAAGAGTAGGAATAAAATAATTAGTTAGTTAAGTGGTATTTCCCACTATTAGAGAGATGAGGTCAAGTATGGGATATTCTCTAGATTTGGTGATAAAAAATAAAAAAATAAAAAAATAAAAAAATAAAAAAAGAAGGAAGGAAAGAAAGAAATAACAAGTTGTTAAAAAAAGGGGCATAAATAGTTGAAGAAATGGTCCCGGATTTTGGGAATCTAATCCCCAAGATAAATATCAATTGGGTAGATGATAGGAACAGTGTGATGTAACAGTCAAGATCAGGAGAAGAGTTTATCACAAGAGATAAATATCACATGAAAAGAAAAGAAAATTTTACCATCAATTATTAACGTTATATAATATATATTCACTTCTTAAACACCTTAATTAATAAAAAATAATAAATCATTATAAACTATATTGTAACTTAAATATATTTATTTGTGTACATGAGATGTGCTTTTTTATTTTTACAACATTCAAGGGTATGCAAGAAAAAAATTTCAAGGCACAAATGATGCTACAAAGGTTAAAAGGCTATAAGGCATGGTATTATAAAAATAAGATTTTAGAAGGGCATAAATACAACAAAAAAAGCCAAGCTATTATTGTGCTCTCCCAAATATGGATTATTGCAAAGGTATAACAACAATTATCAACTCTAGATGGGTCATATAAACCATTCTATCATGACCCTGGAGGACAAAATCTGGCATAACTTTGCCTATCCTTTCCCAAATCACAAAATTCTTGCTTCTAAAAAAACTATATATGTAGAGCTAGGACATATCCAAATTTCATATTGATTAGAGTATTACTTAATTTATAGCATCCAACTTATTGAAAGTTTTGCGACGGGTCGCCGATAGAGCTCTCACCGAGTGGTGAGAGTTCGATTCTCGGCTGAGGGCACATTTCTGGGAGTTGTGAATAGTGGTTGTGTACGGGTGATTCCAGCGCCCACGTGAGCGCGGCCTCGTCCCCACTTGTTCCACCGAGGCTTGTGCACGTCCCTGGGGTCTCTAGTGGGTTCGCCCCGCTCCTCTTCCCAAAAAAAAAACTTATTGAAAGTTTTAAAGGAATGATGACTAAGACGACCATGCCATGTGGTTTGAAAATATGGAACAACAACACCAATAGACAAAGCAACAACTAGACTTTTATTTGCCTATTGAACAAGAGGCCACTCAAAGATCATGATGATTCTTTCCCTACAGTAGAGGAGTCCCCATTTGTAAATCATTGACAACAAAATATGAGGGAAAATTCAATAGATGTTTTATGATATTAGCAAAATTTGGAATAGAGATAAGGTTTGGGTTGATAGTAGGAACACAAAGAATAATAGCAAAGGTGAAAGAGGAAGAAAAAGTTGTAGGCGTGCTATATGTAATAGGCAAACTTGAACCATCATTAATGTGAATATCTTTGGACCCTATAGATAAGTTGGACAAATTAAATGTAACATGATCTCTTGAATTGAAATTCCAAGAGGAGAAACTAGAGAAAAGGTAAAAACATAATTAGTGGTATGGTTAAGGAGGCTTATGATTGAGACAAAGTTTAAATCATTGATTTGTTGAATGACTATGTGTGCTTTTTACAATATTGATGGGTGCATGACTTACCAATTTTTTCATATTATAAACTCATGCACTTAGCTTGTCTTTTAGTATGAATTTCTCATTTTTTGTGCTCTATTGGGTATTTTGTGTTCGTTAAGCAGGTAATCAGGTAACAGAGATAAAAGGACTGAATTTAGAGTGAATCGGAGAGAAGCGAGCAACAAAGCACATTTCCAAAGAAGAGCACGACCCAATCATGAGCGTTTTTATGGTGCGTGATAGGGACTTAAGTGTATGTGCAAATCACATAATAGTAGTGTGCGTAAAGCAGAGTGTCGGTCCATAGAGAAAAAAGTGAATACTAGTAATAGCCATAATCCTGAAAAATAGCCTAATTAACAAAGTGATAAGTGTGTGAATTAAAGAAAACAAAAGCAAGAAATAATGTAAAAAGTAGAAGAGAAATCAGGGGAAGAAACGATGTCCGGGCATAGCATCCCTCTAGGGTTATGAATTACAGGACAAAGGTTGTCGATGTATAAATCCTATTTGAACTGAGAGGTTTCCAGAATTATACTAAAACCCAATTTCAAGGATGAAGAGTAACTGAATAAGTGTAACTCAGACACCGGGGCTCTCTAAAGATTTGAAACTACATCACCCCAAGCAGTGAGAACCCTATCAGACTCTTGTCAACCTCAAAGATGCTAAGCACCTCCAAAGTGATATCACGGTAGACCGGCTCCTCCATGCAAAGGATCCGGCTCCATCCACCAAAGTCCACCATCTGGTGAACCTCCTCCTCTAGTCCAAAGTGCATAAGCACTGGCCAATCGACTAAACGAGGCTGACCAAACCGTTTCATTTTCAAGCTGGTGTACCGCTCTCAAAAATGGGTCATGGAAAAAGTAGGTTTGGTGGGTGGAGCAGGGGATGGAGGGAGTAGGATCCTTTGCTTTGTCTGCACTTGAGGTGAAAGCCTCGGTCCTAACCTTCTTGACCGGCCTCGAAGCTACTTTCTTTGCTCGAGTCATCCTACAAGGAAAATACAATGCTTAGAACACAAAAATATGAAATCTACTTAAACCATGAGTGCTAACGGTCTACTTATGGGAAGACTTACAGCCGTAAGCCTCAGGAAAAATCATCTTTATGGTGACCTTACGGCCATAAGCTAGCCACGAGCTCAGGCCGTAAGGACCCCTCCTATACATTGAAGCTAAAAAATTTACAAATTTTGAATTTAAATTATCAATCAAGCATTGCTAAACATGCATACATCCATTTACAAGTGAGATTCCAATCAAATGACACCAAGATTCATAAAACAAACAACACCTTTGAGACAAAGAAGAAAAAGAAAAATTGGCCGGTGAAAAGCTTCCAAAAGGTGGCCAAACCCATTCTAAACACTCGGAATGGAAAGAGAAGAACAAGAGGAAGACAATGGGAGGAAAAAGAGACACCGAAGATCATAATCCAGAGAGAAACAATTTGAAATGAAGTTCAAAGGTTGCCGACAGCACTAAAACCCTAGGTGCTTAAGGGTGGCTTACAGGCGTAAGCCGCTACTGTAAGTCTCTTTGAATTAACAATTACGGTGTGTTTATGGCCGTAAGGGTTGTTGTAGCAATGGAGCCAAAATCTTTATAGGGATGCAAGTGTACATGCCTAGTAGTGTGCGTAAAGTAGAGTGTCAGCCCACAGGAAAGAAAGTGAATGCTAGTAATAGCCATAATTCCGAAACATAGCCTAATTAACAAAGTGATAAGTGTGTGAATAAAAAAAAACAAAAGTAAGAAATACTATAAAAAGTAGGAGAGAAATCAATGGAAGAAATGATATCTGGGCATAGCATCCCTCCAGGGTTATGAAGTACAAGACAAAAGTTGTTTATGTATGTAATCGTATTTGAACTAAGAGGTTTCCAAAATTATACTAAACCACCCTTTCGAGAGTGAAGAGTAGCTGAATCGGTACAGAGTTGATATAGACATTCACACAATCACATTAACACTCTATGAAACCTCACTATGAGCTAATGATGATCTCTTGAGTAGATAATCCCTCTTATGAAGAAAGATTATCCCTAATCTGAATACAAAGTAGAGATGTGATTTCTCCTAAAATCTACTCCATATGATTGCAAAAATCATGGAGATAATCATTAACTCACTTGGGAGAATTGAGGGAGAATGAGTCTCCAAAGTACCCTATACCCAGGCTTACTCACAATTCCCTCTAATCACGGCATGTCTATGCTAGGTGACAATTTCTTCTCGTCACAAAGTACATCAAGTATGATAGCTATAGCTTTTGGCTCGTTACTAACCAAGCACTCAAACACACAATTAGATTCAAATAGATATGATTGTAATTAGGAAAATAATTAAATCATAAGATACAATGACCAATGTCAAAATATAAATCCTAGAGTTCAACTATGCCTAAACATCTAACAAATTAGCCCTCCATTAATAGAGGGCAAGCATTCAAGATACAAGATATGGAAGAAAATATGTAAAACATGAAAACCCCTTCTCAATCATGCCGTAGGAGGATCGCTAGAGAAAACCTAGGAAAGCTTCCATGCACGCCCCCAAGGTGAGCTTGACAGCTAGGATCTCCAGTCCCCTTGAATGTGGATCAAAATCTTCCTTCGAATAGCCTCTTAAGACCTGGAGATTCGTCTCCTTTCTTCCCTAACTTCGCCTCCAAGAATAGCCTCAAAGAAAATCCACGAATTCCCTAAAAGTCCTCATCATATTTATTTATGTCCATCTGCTTATGGGCTGCTTACGGGCGTAAGGATGTGGCCATAAGGAAGCTGGAGAAGATGGTCATGAACCTTAGAGGAACACTTACTACCATAAGTCATGTCTATAAGGTCTTCTATTTGTGTTACTATCCAGCTTATGACCGTAAACGCTGGACCATAAACCTCACTGTGCTGCTTTTTACGACTGCCTCTTACGGTCGTAAGCTGTAGTCATAAACTCCTCTGGATGGTCCTTACAGCCATCCTTACAAGCGTAATCCTTGCCCATAAGGTCCTTAGGTTTGGCTCTGACTTTGCCTTATGGGAATAAGCATGCCCACAAGGTTCTCTGGAAAGTACTTACGCCGTAAGGTAAGTCGTAAGCTGCATGTAAGCCACCCAGTTTACCTTATCCTTAATCAAATGATGCCAAGAGAGCTCCAACTTCTTCGTTTAAGATCTAGAATACTTTTTTTGGTTCTCTCTTGTCTGCAATTACTGCACGAAGCCTGGGATTGTGAAATACACTAGATTTAGCATCGAATTCCACAATATGGTTCTAATACAAGCCAAATGAGTATAGAAAATGATATAAAATACATGAATATTGTATACTCATCTGTGTGCATATCACTATCATACATGAATAAATGAAGAGCATAGCCCAAGCACGATTTAATTTATCAAAGCACAATGGTGCTTAAAAAGCATGGGTGTGCTCCTTGGCCATGCTTATTACTAGAGTTTCAAAAATGCCGACAATTCAAGTCCTGAGTGCCACCAATAATCAATGTAGATCAAGCACAACTCAAGCACTGGCATGCACTACTTTTTTACCTGTAGTATAAACCCTAGCAACTATTTTGAAGGGATCTTTCAGCGAAAGCGTCATCCAAGGCTATCATTTCAAGTGGAGATCAAAGGAGGCTAATCAAGGACAAGTTAAGACAGGGATATAAGCCCTCTGGGTACCGAATTAAGGGTGACATAACCATCTATTAAGGGAGATTCCATCATTCACATGGAGAGAAGCATAGAGGGAATTCTTCCTATGTTTTCATTAATATCTCTAGTTTTGGATCTTGTTATGGATTCTTGTATCATAAGAGGCTAAACCTTTATTGGTGCCTCGGACTATTGAACCTTGAGATGATTTGTTGTTGATTTTCTTTTTATTTTAAATTAGCTATTTGAGTTGTTCTTGTGAATCCTATTTATTGCTTCATGCTTGTGTTTGCTAGTGTGAAAGCTTGATCTGCATGATTAGTATTGAGAAATCATTCATGTATAGATCACTTGTAGAGGATAAAGGTTGATCGTGCAATCTTAGGAAAGGTTATTCAAACTCTCCGAATTATGGTTAAACTTAATAGTGGGATTCAATGAACCTTCTAATGCAATCATAGGGCAATTGGTGTTGTCGTATGGGTTTAGGGTTTGGCATCTTTTAGAAAGGGCCAAACTACTCAATGAGTCTCCATAGTTCAAGAATACTCATTTTTTAGCAAATATAGAGAATCAACTGTGAGGTAGTCGCAAGGGGATATATTTGTGTCAAATGTACCATGCTCTCATATTGATCTTACCCTAGATTTGCCATTAATCTTAATTTTATTTTCTTAGTTTAGGAACTCAACAAACATCATCTAATTTGTTAGTTAGAAAATAAAGGAGAAATTAGTACTAGGAGCACCAATCCTAGTGTAATCAACTGCCCTACCTTAGGGTGCACTTACTTCTTACACGACCCATATACTTATGACATTATACTTATAGGAAAAGGCATACCAAATATTAACATATGATGAGGTTAGAAGAACATGGATGAGAAATAAAAGGTTTATATAATTGAGGGGCATCAGAGGGAGAAGGAAGTATACCAAAGTTTGGGAAAAAGAAGTTGGATTTAGGATGGCAAATGTAGGTGTTAGGAGAATGAGATTAAATATTATAATGTTTGGCTAAGTTTGCGATGGGTGGCATGGGATCGGTATGATTGTTGTGATTGTGAAGGAGAAAATTTAATAGCCAATGATTTTATGTCAAACAACTCTTTGAAAGTAACCATGGTATCGTGAGTGTGCAAAGCAATGATAAGTTTCTTATAGGCAAGACCAAGATCAAACAAGTTGCATAAATCAAAAGGTCAACATCATTAGGGGAATTGCCAAGAATGATGAGTTCATCTACAATCTATTTGATGGAAACAAGAAATTCAGTAATAGAAAGATCACTTCAAGTGATTATGCTTAATTTACCTTTTAAGTGAATCATATGAGCAGCTCTTTGCATAGAGACAAGACAAATGAGTCCATGCTTTATGGCTAGATGCAATTTGGGAAACCAATGGTATAATAGATTCTTTGAGATGTAAGAATTACATGGAGAATAAGTTGATCTTGATGACACCAAGACATATGTACAGGGTTCGGAATGATATGACCATCAATGTTGTACCAAGGTTAGTTGAGGGCATACAAGAACATATGTACAAGGTTCGGGATAATATGACCATCTATGTTGTACCTGTTGAAGCTAAAGACTGATGTAAGAATACAAAAAAAACTGCCTTTGCATGAGATTGGTCACGTCTGAATGAGTTGTGTGTGCTCTTGTACACTTACAAGTTGACAAATCAACTTTACCTTTATGTTTAGCTGTTAAATTAGAGTATGCTACTTAACTTTTTGGTCAGCTTTGGTTGACATTGTTACCAAGTTAAGTTCAGCTATATATATATTGTCTGTATGGATGTGTTTTGAAGCAGAATGAAAACATATCTTGCTATTGTGTAATGGTCAACACTAGCTATGGAGACAAGGACCGTGACATGGCAAGAATAGAAAAGGACAAGGCGACAAACGTTGTTGCACGGCCAAGGCATTACAATCGGGAGCTGACAAGTGGCACACGTTTTTTGGATTTTATCATGTAATGGAGCCTAGGAGTTATTCTAATTAAAGGTTAATGATGGCTATTAATCACATGATGTAACCTTAACCTATGGTTAATGAGTAGCGTGAAGAACAAAGCAATCTACTATGTAATAGCTTAATATGCAACCAATGAGATTAGAGAGGCAATCTCCTATGGTTAAAGAGTGGCATGAAGAATGAGCACCAAGATACTATATTTTCTCGAATTGAGGCAATGCATGCTTCACTTCACCTGCACACTAAGCTTGTCAAAACTATCCAGAAATCTATGGCCGCTCAGCAAGCTATGATGTCGGGCATGATGCTCAAGCTCTCTAAGTTTGAGCGGGGTCATAAACCTCCCCTATTATCATCTCCTCCATTCACATCCACAACGGGCTCTTTTTGGAATAGATGACATCTCATCCGTCTAGTTCGACACGCCAAACTCTGACTAGTCTACCAAAGCTTAAGGTACAGCTGTTTTCTAGTGATAATGTTTTATCATAGATCTTTCAGATTGAACACTTCTTTACATTCCATGCTATGCTGGAAGATCAAAAATTCCTTATCGCGGCGTTCTACATGATGGGCAGTGTGTTGCAGTGGTACCATTAGCTCCGATTTGGTCCTTCCTTATTTAATTGTAAACCATGAAGCCCACTTATTCAAACATGAGTTGAAAGCCTCTCCATGAGGATCACGGGATTAAGCCCCAGTAGTCTCCTTAACTGCTTCCTCTCTAGCTTACATGAAGATATCCAACATGAGTTGTATATGTGGAAACCTCAATCGCTACACGACACCATGGGCTTGGCTAAGTTGGTGGAAGACAAATGCAACTCAACAAAGATCACTTCATGAGCACCGCGGTTCTACAATGAGCCATCGCACTATCCTCCCCTTCCAATGGTATTACCACCACCTCAATCACGGCCCTCGCCGACCTCAACCACTAAATCCATTAAGAGGCTCACACCTACCAAAATGGCAACCCGAGCAAGGGCTCTGCTATAAATGTGACTCACCATTCAGCAAAGGACATTGCTGTAGTCCCAAGTAGTTTTTATGCCTCTTGGTCATAGATGACGAGGAGAACCGGGAGGAAATGACTAATAAAGTTAACCAAGAACCATATCCACCACGGATTCTCGAGAAACCAGATCCTATTCTTGAAGTCATGGCAAGAGGCGGGACGCCATGCATATCGTTTCATACCCTCATTGGAGTTCTAGTTCCCTCGACCCTCAAGATCATTGGGAGGATTCACTTTAAAGAGGTTGTGGTGTTGATCGATGGCGGATCGACCAACAATTTTATCTAGAAGCTGTGGGTGACCCATCTGGGCTTGACGGTGCAAGCTTCCCCCTATATGAAGGCCAATATTAGAAATGGAGAGGAACTTCAATGTAGGGAAACATAAATTCATGTACCACTTTAATTAGGAAATGCTGTATTTTTGATGGACCTGCTCCTACTTCCAATCTTCGGCACTGACATGGTGTTGGGTGTGCATTGGCTCTCCCGTATAGGGACCATCTTATTTGATTACTATCAACTTTGAATGGAATTCGAACACCAAGGAGTGAAGTTGCGGCTTCATGGCTTACGAGGTCTAGCTGCAATGACCATCTCAACAGTCTCCTTAAAATGTCATGTCCGTGACCAACCCGACACTCAATTTTTCCATCTCTCGGTCTCTTTTGACCAGGTCAACATGGAACTCACAGTAGTGTCTGCGTGCCTGGAGGGTACTACAACACCATCATCTTTTCTTGCTCAACTTTGTGCCCTGATAACACGTATACTGACATCTTTTCTATGTCTATAGGACTTCCATCACCCGACGGTTTGACCATCATATCTGATTAAAACCTAACACGGAACCGATGAATGTCCGCCCCTACCGATATCCACACTTTTAGAAGGACGATATTGAACGATTAGTCAAAGACATGCTTCAAGAGGGCATCATCTGACTAAGCTCCAGCTCGTTCTCATCGCCCGTCATCCTTATCAAGAAGAAAGATGGCACGTGGCGCTTCTACGTTAACTATCGAACTCTTAATGAGGTAACAGTTTGATGAGTACAACTCATATCATGTTTTCTTACCCTTAATTCATGCTTTTTCTTACCTATCAGCACATTTGTGTATACATTCGGTGCTATTCTGGGTATATTTGTTAATGACATAGGAATTAGGGAGCTCAAAGCAATTAGGAGTGAATCAGGATATCAAACAAGTGAATATTGGAGAAATTGCTAAGTGTTCAAGCTCAGCACGGGCAGAGCACACCCATGCTCTGTCCCCTTAATATCTCAGCCTCATAACAACCGAGTGATAAAGCTTGAAGGGGAGTGTCACTAGGCCAAACACGGTTGGAGCATGATCGTGCCCTTCTACTTGGAAATCTCTGGCTGAAGTTATTTTCTGCTCAACAGGAGAAGCACGCGCTGGATGCTCCTAGCACAATCATGCTCAAGTGAAGCACGGTCCAAGCATTACCGCGCTTCCTCCCACGGGAAATTCCATGTGAGTACTTAGCCAATTCACTCAAATCCCTACCATGGAAACACGGTCTAAGCACTATCGTGCTTAGCCACTGTTGAGCTCGAAGATAGCCTTTTTTAACTCCGATTTCTAGGGTTTGCTCTCATCTTGGTTCAGGGATTCTAATCTCCACCTGGAGAACTTTGAAGAGAGCAAAGATTGGGCTTCACCACACCTTCTAAGGGGATCAAGGACGAGTTGGAGGCACAAGAGAAGTGGGGTTAGCATACGGAGCTCGGCGAGGAAGATTATCTTGAGGAGAATGGGGTCATGTCTTCTTTCTCTAGTTCTTCATCTTTGTTTTCCTCATTGTACCCATCCATAAGGGTTAACCGTCCACGGTGCCCTGGGACGTAAACTATGTTGTTTTGTATACTTTGACTACTTGATTTAAATGTTTACAGAGTTCTTTTGGTTTCTTGTGTTAATCATGTGCTTGAATAACTTGATGTGTTTGATTTGCACAGTTGCTTAGGTAATCTAGTTATCTTAGCTAAATTTGGTTTATTTGAGAACCATAGATGCAACATTGCTCTTGGGCACACACTTGAACCATAGAATGTACCTGGTAGGCTTTAGAATCAAGTCAACATGCTATAACTCATAGGAACCATCCCGAGGCATTGCACTTTTGTTGTTGAATTCTCAATCTTAATCCCCCTGTCACTACCATCATTCCTCTCCTTTGTTGTTTGCTTTTAATTCAACCTCAATCCAATCTTTGTTTAACTAAACATCGGTAGATAAATTAGTACTTTAAGTTCAGTCCTTGTGGTTCGACAACCATACCCCTCACGGGGTACCACTCTACTACTTGTGTGCGACCCATGCACCTTGCTGAGAACACATCAAGTTTTTGGCGCCGTTGTTGGGGACTGAAAACTTTTAGAAAAATTTGGATTTAGTTTGTTAATACTGTTTATATTTATAAATACTTGGAATCCTTCTCAGCTTAATTATTAATTCAAGCCTATCTCTTATTTTCATTACTGTAACTTCTTGAGTTTCCACTAATTTATTTTTCACATTGTTTTCATGGAGGAACTCTTGGCCACTTTGCAGAGTCACTTGTGTGAGAAAAATTATCACGAAGTGGATGCTAGTATCCCTCGTGATGTATAAGATTTGGCAGAACTTGTTTCAAAATTTTGTCAGCAGACATCCCAGTTGGAAAAAAAAAATGTGTACGAAAATGGGTTCTATCAATGATGACCAGTTGCAGGAGGTGAGTGTGAACCAAGCAATGTCCATCTCAGCAGGTGTTACCAATAATACTCAAGAAGGAGGAAGTATTAGTTGTGCAGTCAGTGAGGATGACCCTACATGTTGTGTCACAGTTGTTGATGACATTTTAGTGGCAACTGTCTAACTGGAAGTCAGAAATACGACCGATGTTATCGCTGATCCAATGCTTTTTGGTCCTCCAACACTGGAGCTCAAGGAGTTGCCGTCACATTTGGAATACACATTCTTGGGGGGGAGGGGGGATTTCTTAGATGTCAGTCATTATTTCATCCAAGCTTGATGTAGGTTAGAATAAAAAACTATTAGATCTGCTACTCGCCCATAAATGGGCCATCACTTGGAGTATTTCTGACATCAAGGGGATTAATCCATCTTTCTACACGCATAAAATTCTAATGGAAGATAATATTCATCCCAGAATTCAACCACAATGCAAATTGAACCCTAACATGATGGAGGTGGTAAAGAAAGAGGTGAAGAAACTTTTGGATGCTGGAATAATTTATCCAATCTCTGAGAGCTCTTGGGTTAGTTCAGTTCAGGTTGTCCCAAAAAAAGGAGGAATGACAGTGATCACCAATGAGCAAAATGAACTTATCCCCACTCGTACAGTCACTAGTTGGTTGTGTGAATAGATTACAGGAAACTAAATGATGCTACTCGTAAAGACCATTTTCCTTTGCCATTCATTGATCAAATGTTGGAACGATTATTTGGTTACAGTTATTATTGTTTCCTTGATGGGATGTTTGGATATCTGCAAATTTCTGTGGTCACAGAAGATCAAGAAAAGACTACCTTCACATGCCCATATGGTACATTCACGTACAGAAGAATGTCTTTCGGCCTATGTAATGCCCCAGCAAATTTTCAAAGGTGCATGATGTCAATTTTTGATGAGTTTATTGAAGACTTCATGGAGGTGTTCATGGATGACTTCTCAGTTTTCAGGGATTTGTTTGAGGGGTGCTTGAAAAATCTAAAACGAGTCCTTTCCAGGTGAAAAGAAACAAATCTAGTCCTAAACTGGGAGAAGTGTCACTTCATGGTCACCGAAGGAATTGTTTTAAGTCACAAAATTTCCAGTGAGGGGATTGAAATTGATAAGGCCAAGCTAGACACGATTGAGAAGCTTGTCCCACCCACTTCTATAAAATATGTTCGGAGTTTTCTTGGGCATGTCGGATTTTACAGAAGAATTATTCAAGATTTTTCCAAAATCTCTAAGCCCATGACAAAGTTATTAGAAAAATATGCACCTTTCGAATTTGATCAGAACTGTCTCAGGGCCTTCTTGACTTTGAAGGAGAAGGTAGTCCATGCACCAATTGTGAAATCCCTTGATTGGGAGCGGCCTTTTGAGCTTATATGTGATGCTAGTAACTGGCAGTTGGGGCAGTATTAGGACAAAGACATAATAAATAATTCCACCCTATTTACTATACAAGCAAAACTTTAAATCCAACCCAAGAGAATTACACCACAACAGAGAAAGAGCTATTGGAGATGGTTTATGCTTTTAACAAATTCAGACCTTACCTGGTTTTCTCCAAGGTAATCGTGTACACTGATCACGCTGCAATCAGGTACTTCCTCTCGAGGACAGATGCTAAGCCAAGACTGATTAGATTAATTCTTCTCATGCAACAGTTTAATCTTGAAATATGAGATAAGAAAGGATAAAAAAAAATGTGGTGGCTGATCACTTGTCACGCCTGGCGCACACTGAAGAAGACATCAGCAGATCCCAAATGACAAATGATGTGTTTCCAGAAGAACATCTTTATTAGGTCTAGAAGGGATCTACCCAAGATAGTCAATGCCCCTAGTTTGCCGACTTTGCGAATTATTTGGTGGGACAAATAATCCATTCACAGTTTTCCTATCAGCAGCGGAAGAAATTCCTATCTGATGTCAAACATTATTTCTGGGAGGATCGTTTCTTGTACAAACTCTGTGCAGATTTGGTCGTATGACGTTGTGTCTCGCATGCTGAGGGATGGAAGATTTTAGAGCACTATCACTCTAGAATAGTGGGTGGTCA
The DNA here is from genome assembly GCF_009730915.1 of Dioscorea cayenensis subsp. rotundata. Classification (NCBI taxonomy): domain Eukaryota; kingdom Viridiplantae; phylum Streptophyta; class Magnoliopsida; order Dioscoreales; family Dioscoreaceae; genus Dioscorea; species Dioscorea cayenensis. The sequence continues at coordinate 21,614,220 of NC_052489.1, forward strand.
TTTCACTGTGAATCGCACTGCCGAGAAGGTCTTAGAAGCAGTTTTCTTTTGGCCTTCACTCTTCAATGACGCTCAGAAGTTTGTTGCAACATGTGACCAATGCCAACGAAGTGGGAACTTGTCAAAACTTGATGAAATGAAACAAACTCCTATTCAGCAATGTGAAGTTTTTGATGTTTAGGGTATTGATTTCATGGGTCCTTTCCCGAACTCTAATGGGAATAGATTTGTGTTAGTTGCAGTTAATTATGTGTCCAAATTGGTTGAAGCTCAGGCTTTTCCCACAAATGATGCATAGGTGATTGTCAAGGTTTTGAAAAAGTTATTTTCTCATTTTGGCACTCCGAGAGCAATTATCAGTGACAGGGGCACCCATTTTTGTAATACCTAGTTTGAAAAGGTAATGAAGAAATATGGAGTAACCCATCGTGTTGCCACTGCTTATCACCATTAAACCAGTGGCCAAGTTGAAGTCACCAATCAGGAGTTAAAGCGCATTCTTGAGAAGACAATTCATCATAACCGGTGCGATTGGTTAGAACGATTGGATGATGCTCTCTGGGCTTACCGAACAGCATATAAAACATCAACCGGACATACTCTGTATCGTCTAGTCTATGGGAAGGCATGCCATCTACCTGTAGATCTTAAGCATCAAGCGTATTGGGAAATCAAGTTATTGAATTTAGATACAAAGGATGCACAAAAAAAAGGAAGTGCCAGTTGAATGAACTAGAGGAGCATAGGCTGAATGCATATGAAAATGCACTCTTGTATAAAGAAAAAGTGAGAAGAATTTATGATGGCCATCTCAGGAAAGAGAAGCAATTCCAGGTTGGGGAGCAAGTTCTTCTTTTCGACTCTAGGTTAAAGCTTTTACCTGGAAAACTCAATTCTCGTTGGTCAGAACCATACACGGTTACTCAGACGTTTCCTCATGGAGCAATTGAAATTTCCCACTCCATGAAGGGAACATTCAAGGTCAATGGTCACAGGCTGAAGCATTACGCCATCAGAGAGGAAATTCTTCAACCATCAAGCTGTGGTGCTTTATTACTACATGAACCACCCGGTTAGGCAGGTACGTCAAGCTAGTGATGTTAAACAAGCGCTTCTTGGGAGGTAACCCAAGTCGTAGTTTTCTTTTTCATTTGTTGTTTGATTTTGTTGTTTTCATTTTAAGTTTGTCTTCGTAATTGCTGTGGCTGTATTTTTTTAATTGTCCTAAGCCTTTCGGGGTGCCTTTGTCTTGTTTCGATTTGTTGAAATTTCTTTGATTTTTCTCATGTGCTCATCGACATGCCTTTGTGGAGAAGCACCCTCTTCCTAGGATTCTCTAGGTTAAGCACAGGACGAGCACGAGCATGCCGCGGGGGTCTGCATGGCCGGCATACTCCTTACACACTCGTGCTCAGATTTTTTTTCATGATATTTTTAGGGAGAAACCCTTATTGAGCGTACGATCGTATTTTTCCAAGGTCCGTTTCCCCGATCCTCATGCTAGGTGCACGAGTGTGTTTTAGCTGTGTTTTCACGTGACTTTTCATTTTCCTCCCATTCTGTCCCGGTACGTGAGCCATGCCGGTCACGCTTCCCATCTCCAGCGCTGACCTTTTGTCTTCCTCCCTTTTCCTTTAAATCCCCAACTTCTCTTCCCTATTGTTCATCCTCAATTCTTTTGTTCCTCCTTCTTCTCTTCTTCTTCTTCTTTAACTTGCATTGCCCGGTGAGTTCTCTTGTTCTTGCTCTATTTTATTGGGAGGTTTTATGGGCATTTGACATTTTTGTTTTGGTGTCTGGTGGCCTTACCATCCATGCTAATGTTTCTATGACGCTCATCGTGCTAGTCACACTCGTCAAGACTGATAACTGCTCCGAGAGCGTTCATAATTTTTGTGGAGCACAATCGTGTCTTTGAAATTTTTTTCGTTCGGTCTCTCTTTGGCTAAGCACGATCGTGCTCGCCCTATTTTGCTTTTCATGCACACGATTGATCTCGCATGTTCCCCTTTTTACAAGCTATGCCTAAGGCTAAGAAGCCATCGGGGCCCACGAGAAACCAGCGATCGACCATCCCAATGTCTAAAATTCATCAAGAATGTTATGCATACCTATCACACAATGAATTTGGGATATGGCGCACCATAGATTGGGAAACATTACAACTATGTGGCTTGTGTACCAATGTTGAACAACTACTTCATGTTGGTTCCTGGCATCAGGTCCTGACTATGAATGAGCCTGTCTATTGCGAGCTAACTCTCGAGTTCCTCTCCACTTTCAAGCAACTTCCATGCGATGATCGTTGGGACAAGGCACGCGCCATTCCATTCACACTTGGAGGACAAGCTTACCATTTGAGCTACACGGAGTTTGCACTATTCCTCAATCTACATACTCAGGATTACACTCTCACTAAGGAATACCGCAATTTACCTTCCTACTACCCACTTGAAGACCCTCTCAACACTCGTTGGTGGCGCTTAAGTAATTACAATCGCCCTTTTCACCAGAGTGCCACCATAGCCACATCGCTGAAGTCACGTGCACTTTGCTTTGTCCATGCTCTACTGAGTGGTACCCTTACCTGCTGGAACCACTGCACCGACAACATATCTATGCCCGAATTCCATTACCTAGTAAGCATGCAGGCTCAAGTTCCCCTCCGAATTCTACGCAGCGTCAGGCTACTAACACTCGCAAGCACATGATTTTCGCTAATCCATTTGTCACTCGCCTTATTTGGGGCATGGGTCTCTTGGGATGCATGGCCCCATGACTCTAGTGGGTGGCCTAAATCCTTTCACACTCCGTAGCTTGCAGAAGATTTGCATCACCACCCTGCAGCATCCTGTGGCTCCCGACATTCATCAGGAAGACGATTTGGTGTTACATGCAAGTTGAGCATCCTGCCATTTTGTGGTTAGGGATGAGCCTACAGCGTCTTATAGATCATCTTGCGTCCTGTTCTGTTGCTTCTGCTAGCGTTGATGAGCATACTAGGAGTGATCATGCTTGATGGTCACAGCATTATTTCTTCTGTTAAACTTGTTTTTAGTTATTCTATTTTATTTTTCAGTCTTGTACTCAGTTAGCAAGGGGACTCCCCTGTTACATTTTGGTTTGCTGTTAGTTTGCTTTGTTGTGTCAGTTTGTTTACTTTTTCTTATGCTATTTTGATTTCTCGGATTTCACTTATGTCTTCCACTACTTTCAGGGATTGTGTGAATGCTTGGAGTTGAATAGCACACACGTTGAGAGCGGCAACATCACTCTCTATGTTCAGGAAAGTCCTTTCAACCCCCTTTATCTTTTGTTGTCTCAAGTATATTTTGTATGTCAATCATTTCTACATTGAGGATAATGTAGCATTCAAGTGTGGGGGAGGGTTGCATGCTTGTTTTCTTGAGATGAGTGTTTAACAAATGATAATCTATAATTGATTACACTTGGAACTTCTTAAGCTTAGGGGAATAGATAGGTGTGAATGATTTATTGGGATCCATATTGTACACTCACTCTTACGTCGAAGGCTCAAGTTCATCACTCAACCCTAATTGTTTAGCCACATGTTTTTAGGACAAACCCCATTTGGCTTTGGTGGTCTTCTTTTGGTTAAAAAAAAAATTAAAAAGTCAAATTCCTTGTGGGATGCCCTACCGGTTCTTTGTAAATATTTTGTAAAAAGATGGTAGAAAGAGCTATCACCCTACAAGAGTGAAGCTACTCTTGAGTATTCGAATTTTGGCCATTACAAGTGTACATTTGATAACCTACCAGGAGAGAAGGCTACCTCTAGGGTGTATGAAGCTACTACCCTCTGTGAATAGTCAATTTAAGGTCCAATGCTGCTAGGTTGACTCCTTAAGACTTTGGGGCACTCAATTTAGGGTTTGCACACACACAAGATCTTTAAAGTAAGAGTGTAGCCTTTTATTGAGCATTCTTGTGATTTTCTAACCCTTGTTGCTCCCCCTTTTTTTGTCTAAAAGTTCCTATTCTCCAGAGATCAAAGGTGATGTACTCATCTTTTCTTTCATTAAGCAATGTGAGATTGCTTAAGGACAAGCAATGATTCAAGTGTGGGGGTATTTGATGAGTGCAACTCATATCATGTTTTCTTACCCTCAATTCATGCTTTTGCTTGCCTATCAGCACATTTGTGAATACATTCGGTGATATTTTGGGTATATTTGTTAAGGATACAGGAATTCAGTGCTATTCTGGGTATATTAGGAGTGAATCAAGATACCAAACGAGTGAAGATTAGAGAAATTATTAAGTGTTCAAGCTCAACACATGCAAAACACAATCGTGCTTTGTCCCCCTAAATATCCCAGCCTCATAACGACCGAGTGATAAAGCTTGCAGGGGAGTGTCACCAGGCCAAACACGGTTGAAGCATGTTCGTGCTCCTCCCTTGGAAATCTCTGGCTAGAGTTATTTTCTGCTCAACAGAGGAAGCTCGCGTTGGATGCTCCTAGCATGATCATGCTCAAGTGAAGCACGGTCCAAGCACGATCGCGCTTCCTCCCACTGGAAATTCTAAGCGAGCACTTAGCCGATTCACTCAAAACCCTACCACGGAAACACGGTCCAAGTACGATCGTGCTTAGCAAGTGTTGAGCTCAAAGATAACCCTTTTTAACTCCAATTTCTAGTGTTTGCTCTCATCTTAGTTCAGGGATTCCAATCTCCACTAGGAGAACTTTGAAGAGAGTGAAGATCAGGCTTCACCACACCTTCTAAGTGGATCAAGGATGAGTTGGAGGTACAAGAGAAGTGGGGTTAGCATACGGAGCTCGGCGAGGAAGATTATCTTGAGAAGAAGGGAATCATGTCTTCTTTCTCTAGTTCTTCATCTTTGTTGTCCTCACTCGTTGTACCCACCATGAGGGGCTAACCGTATACAGTGCCTCGGGATGTGAACTATATTGTTTTGTATGCTTTGACTACTTGATTTTAATGTTTACGGAGTTCTTTTGGTTTCTTGTGTTAATAATGTGCTTACATAACTTGATGTGTTTGATTTGCATAGTTGCTTAGATAATCTAGTTATGTTAGCAAAACTTCTTGTATTTGAGAACCACTGATGCAACATTGCTCTTGAGCACACACTTGAACCATAGAATGTACCTGGTAGGTTTTAGGATCAAGTCAGCATACTATAACTCATAGGAATCATTCCGGGGCATTGTTCTTTTGTTGTTGAATTCTCAATCCTAATCCCCCAGTCATAACCATCATTCCTCTCATTTGTTGTTTGCTTTTAATTCAACCTCGATCCAATCTTTGTTTAACTAAACATCGGTTGATAAATTAGTACTTTAAGTCCAGTCCCTGTGGTTTGACAACCCTACCCCTCATGGGCTACCACTCTACTACTTGTGTGCGACCCGTGCACTTGCAGAGAACACATCACAATCTGAGGCTGCTTCACCATTCCAACTATGGAGGAGCTCCTCGACGAACTGGCCAGTGCATAAGTATTTTCCAAACTTGACTTGCATTTTGGCTATCACCAGGTTCGAATTAACCTCACCGGTATTAAGAAGATAGCTTTTAGGACACATGAGGGCCATTACGAGTTCCTTGTAATACCCTTTGGTCAATCAAATGCCCCTTCGACCTTTCAGGAGCTAATGAATGATATTTTTCGTCCAATTCTAGTAAACCCGGACAAGGTCCAGGCAGTGCAGCAATGGTTATTGCCCATAACCGTTAGAGCATTGCGTGGCTTCTTGGGGCTAACGGGGTATTACCAAAGTTCGTAGAAAACTACACAAGCCTCACAACATCGTTAACTGAATTACTTCACAAGCATGTTTTTTTCTGGACGTCTGCAGCAACGTCAACCTTTGATGCACTGATAAAAACACTGACCTCTACACCTATGTTGCGCTACTGAATTTTAACCAGCCATTTGAAATACAAACCGATGTATCAGCTTCTGTTATTGGGGTTGTGTTGCTTCAAGAGTAGCACCGAATAGCCTAATTCAACAAGGCTTTTAGACCCCATTTGCAAGCCGCAACGACTTACCCACGCGAGATGTACGCCACCACTCAGGCGGTACATCATTGGCGGTAATATCTTCTTGGCCATCACTTTGTCATTTACACCGATCATCAGAGCCTGCGATCCATGCTACAGTAGACAGTTCAGACTCTCGAACAACACAAATGGCTCACCAAGTTATTGGGGTACAACTTTGAGATCTTTTATAAACCTGGGAGTAGTAATTTTTAAGCCACCACTCTATCTCAGCTTCCGGCTGACGGTGAGGCACAACTCCTGTCTTTGGCCATTACTAGACCACTTTCAGCCTTATGGGAAGCTCTGCAACATGCATATCAAGATGATGTGAAACTCAAGACACTCTTAGAGGCAATTCACGTAACACTTGTTAATTACCCTAATTACTCTATTAAGAACAATATTCTGTTTCTTCGAGGCCAGGTAGTTGTTTTTGCCAGTTTGGTACTGCAACGGTTGCTTATTAGAGAGTATCACAACACTCCAATTGGAGGTCATCCCGGTATTTGTCATACTTATCACCGCATAGCCAATCCTTTTGTTTGGCAAGAACTGAAGAAAGATGTCATGAACTTCGTCAACCACTGCAAGATATGCCAAACTGTGAAGCCTTTCAATCGAGCTCCTCAAGGCCTCTTGCAACCTCTGCCCATTCCTAGTCGCATATGGGAGTCAGCTTTGATGGATTTCATTACCCATTTACCTCTATCGTCAAGGAAGATAGTCATATTAGTGGTGGTTGATAGGTTGTCAAAGCAAACTCATTTTTCTGGGTTGCCCACCCAATTTATAGCCATTCAAGTTGCAGAAATATTCACCAGAGATGTAATTCGCCTTCATGGACTTTTGGCCTCTCTAATATCAAATCGCGATCCCTTATTTCTCAGCCAATTTTAGCAAGAGCTATTCCATTTGTAGGCACGCAACTGTCTATGAGTAGCGCATACCACTAGCAATCGGGCGGGCAAACAGAAATCCTGAACCTCTACTTAAAGGATTATCTCCGATACTTTACTAGTGACTATCCTCGCCACTGGACACGATTGCTTCCATGGGCCAAATGACACTACAACACTGCTTGGCACTCTTCTATTTTCATGACTCCTAATGAAGCTGTGCTTGGAAGCCCCTTCCACTCTACTTGTGATAGTTTTTCAGTAGAAACCGTTAATGCAATACTATCTGATCGCACTCGGGTAATTCGCACTCTCAGGGATAATTTGTTTCGGGCCCAGATTCGGATAAAGAACTTCACGGGTGCTATACGCACGGATGTATCATTTCAAATGGGAGATTAGGTTTTCCTGAAGCTCTAGCTATATCGGCAGACTTCTTTTACAGGACAACCTACACATAAACTTTCTAAGAGGTTTTTCGGACCATTCGGAATACTAGAGAAGGTTGGTGCAGTTGCTTATCATCTTGCCTTACCATTATCTGCTCAGTTGCATGAGGTGTTTCAAGTCTCAAAGCTCAAACGAGTGTGTTGTTGATTTCCTGGTGCAACAAATTCCTTTTCCAGAGTCAAGAAGACAAACCAGCTTATAAACCAATGGAAATTCTCCGCTCACATGTTATACTCCAACAGGGCAGACATATGCTTCAACACTTGATCCATTGGGAAAACCATTCCATTGCAGAGGCTACCTGGGTGATATAAGCTGACCTTCGCCAAGGAATTTCCTGCTTTTCACCTTAAGGACAAGGTGACTCTTGAAGAGGCAAAAATAGAAGAGGACAAGGCGACTCATGTAACGGTCAATACTAACTATGGATACAAGGACCATGGCGTGGCAAAAATAGAAGAGGACAAGGCTACAAATGCTGATGCAAGGCCGAGGCAGTACAACTGGGAGCTGACAAGTGGCACACGCTTTCGGGATTTTATCATGTAATGGAGCCTAGAAGTTATTCTAGTTAAAGGTTAATGATGACTATTAATCACATGATGTAACCTTAACCTATGGTTAAGGAGCATCGTGAAGAACAAGGCAATTGGTTATGTAATAGCTTTATATGCAACCAATGAGAATAGAGGGGCAGAGAAAATCCTCATTGCTTCTTTTTCCTTCTTGTCTCTTCTCTCATATCCTCTCTTACCCTCTTAAACCTGAATTTCATTCTCAACCGTACCAAGGTTAGTTGAGGGCATATAAATGTGCGCCGTCCAAATAATTGAGAAGAATGAGGCGAAGCCACTAAATTAAGCTTTCCACAATAAGTTATTGAACTTATATAGTGAGTTTGCCGAGGAGTTTAGCAGCAGCATTGATGGTAATAAGATTAGACATAGCTGAAGGAGGTAGCTGAATCAGATGCCATGGTAGTAGAAAAAATTAAGCTTGTGTGAGGAAATAAAAAAAAATATAACTTAAATGTATATTATATTGAAGATGAATCATTATTTACAGAGGACAACGCTACATATATATATATATATATAATTAAGTTATTGTAACAGTGTCACAATAGAACTCATTTTTAGGTCCTATATAACAAGCTTATGAAAATTGAATCATCAGTTAGAGAATAGAGAATATGAAGACATTTGAGATGATTCTGCGGAGTTTGAATCAGTTAGAGAAGGCAACTTTGTGATGAGGCATGTGGGGTAATTAACATTGGTTTGATATCTCCAATACTTCAGTCAAACCTTCACTTAAGAGAGAATAATTAGCCAGGTTTTGGTTTTTCGTTCTTTTATCTAGGGAAGATGTGTGTGTATTTCAAGTTTTTTTCAATGAAAACTTATGTGTGTGTATTTTTTTTAAAAAAAGTTATTTCTATGAAAACTTAAGTTTAATCATAATGAAGGTCCGTTTTCTCCAATTTGGATTTCTATTTTTTTTATAGGGACAATTGTCTATATTATAATTTAGAGTAGATGGATGGTCATGGTGTCCTATTAGAATAATTTTTGCGATAATAACGGTGATAGTAAGAGGTTGGGGAAGCATGCCTGCATGGGCATAATTCTAGCTTTAATAAGCGCCATATTCTTTTGATGGTGGGTGGGACTCTGATGTTGGAGTACGGTGTAAAGCATGCGTGGTTTCATTGTGGATTACTTCATGTTTTCAAAAGTTTGGCCATGCTGTCTTGATTTGGAGACTAATAAGGATTGATGAGTTGCTTTCACTGATATGTAGATTCAAGGCTGAATCATCTCCGTCTTTGCGTTTTTGACACTTGGGATTGATTAAAACCAGGAGTATAAAGTTGAAATTATTAATTGGTCCACAAATCAAGCTTTGTGGAATACTGAAGATTCTAGCTAGCAGTTGGAATTCAAGGTGCAAATGGAGTTGTAGACTTCTTTGATATTGTAAAGGCTTTGTTGCTTCATAAAAATAATAATATATGAATAATGATTTTTAAGTTTCTATAACTTTCTTTTTAATTCATATATCACCATCACAATGTCATTTAAGTGACCATACAAGTTTTTGGAATTATAAGCTTCCTTAGTTTTTTTACAAGGACAAAACATCCTCAGTGGATATTTAATTACCAACCATTAGATCACTATCCAACGGCCAACATTAATAAATAGTAATACTGTATATTGTACTATTCTAAATAGTAAAAATTGTATTTGTTACTATATTAAAAAAATGTTTATCAATGTTGGCCATTGGATCAAAATCCAACGACTGATAATGGACGTCTATAGATGAATAGTCCTCTGTATAAATATATATATACAGAACAAATGCCCTTCTGATCAGATTAAGAGAGTTTTATACCAACTTTTCACTTTTGAAAATGGTAATTTTTTAAACAATTTAAAGTTTGTATTTATCTCAAAGTACTAGTGTTTAAATGAAATAATTTTGCCGACATAAGGAATATATACATATCAGAATAACTGAAGTCATTAGTTGTATTTAAAGATTCATAGTTGATAGTACCATCATCGTGGTGATTCTAGTTTCATCAATATGGATAAAAAAATAATATGGTTTTCAATTAAAATGGAAGAGAGCATATTAATAGATAAGTTGATTTTTAATCTCCTCACGTCATTGGATTCTATTTAATCTCAGTAATCCTAACAAACCTTAATTCATAAATTAATTTAATGATGCTTCATTTGCTCTACAAGAAACATATCTAGGCTTAGCATGCACTTTAAACTTTTGGGCATGCATGTTCCACTTTGGGATGCTCAAGAAACATATATAATAAACATATATATACATATATTATAGGATCACATTCATTCTTCTACGAGTTAAAAGTGAAAGACAAAACAACCCTATGACTTTCTCTTCTAATCTTGCCTTAATTAGTTCATAATTAGTGATACTCAAATCTTCACACTCAATAGCCACCTAAATACATTGTCCAATGACTAATATTTGTCCAAATCCTCCTAATTCAAATCACTGACTATTCAAGCAAACCAACCAACATGAAGCTTTTACCTTTTTTCCCAAAAACAAATAAGAAACAATGATAACCACCAGGCAAAGCAAAGCAAAGCAAATATTATCAATGGGATTGGTGGGTGGACCCAAATTTTTGCCACTATTTTCTCATCCACATATGCATGAATCCTCCTCCATTAATCAGTGACCATCAAAGGTGTAGTAGTTAGTTTCAATCAAACAACATTTGATTGAGGATTTTTTTTTTATTGAGTACTATTGGTTCCCTGAATCTAAACACACATTAATTTGTGTTAGGTGTAGACTAATCATTTTCTTATTTGGAGGAGATGTTGCCATCCATACAACTTAAAGGAGAAAAGGCAATGGTGACTTCACCAACTAGAAAACCCTAGTTCAAAATTTATAAACTCCTTTTAATGTAAAAATTGTGTGACTAACATATCTACTGAATGTTTTCCATTAATAAGTTTTAACCCAACTTAAGCTTGCATCAAATAATCATGCAATGCAACAAACTATCAAACAAGTTTCCTATTTTGTTTAACTTTTTTCCTTTCATTAATTAAGCTTAAATACAAACAACCACAAAGACAACGCTGTATCTTTCTGTAGGTTTGATATGAAAACAAACAATGGATGCAAAAGTCTTATCTACATAAGCAATGGTCCTAATCAAAAATCTTTGCACGCAATCCTATAAAAAGGAACCTTACCCCTTATCCCTTACCCTGCCTTAGAGAAAAATGAGATAAGATTTTGCTAGGGTTTCCCAAAATCACAACCAAACCTCCCATGTGCTTGTCTCTCTCCTTTCAATATATGTATGAATCTTCACATGAATGCAAAAATCCTCATCACTTTTCTTGCACCTTCTTTCTACCTCTCTAGTTTCTATCAACAAGAAATGTGTCAAAGAATGAGGAACATGATATTTCTCTTAACTTCTAACCTAATATATCTTCAAAATTAATTATGGTTATTGGGTATCATTATTAAATACCTTTTAAGTTTCTTGTGATTCATTTACATCTTAATCAATCTGCCCTGCCGAGTATGTCTATGTTATATTTTTTTTATTATTTGTTTTTTATTATAAGTGTGGATAGATTTCTTGTAAGATGAAAGGACTAAAATCTTCGATCTCTACTCAACGAGAAAAAAGCAAAAATACACCAACTCTATTGCAATGGTGATCCTAATATATATATATATATATATATATATATATATATATATATATATATATATATATATATATATATATATATATAGTACTGTTTTACAGTTTGCTTAATTTTTTCTTATCTAAATAATGAAAAATATAAAATTATTGTTTACTTGTCTCTGCTTTCATATTAAGTTAGCATTTAATTATAAATTATTATTTGCTATAGTTATATCTTTGAATAATTATAACTAACAGATCTGCACTAAACATACATTAATTAGTTTAGTAAATTAATAAACTATGAAATGCTTAATTATTGTATAATCTATTAATATAGTTTAAAGTATTATTTTTGGAGATAATTTTATCCTACTCAATATCATATAATTAAAATAAGTGAAATTGTTCATATCATCCCTCCAAGTTTTATTCTAAAAAAATCTTCTTTTTTTTTCTTACAGTTTATTTTTCAACCTTTTTGTCAGAAAAGTAGCTGAGTTAACCAAAATGGCCCTCAACTTATTTAAACGAAAACACATAATATTGAATATAAAACTAAAATATTAAACGAAAAAATAATATATTAAGTGAAAACTTATGTGGTCACACGTAATATTAAACGAAAAAATATATTTAATAAGCAGGATGTATGTTTTGTAAGCAGGGCAAAGTTGGATTTTTAAATAAAATAAATTAACAGAGTGAGTTGTATGGATTGAAAAATAATAATAAACTGAAAAGAAAAAACTGCAGAGGATATTGAAATGTTAGAGGGACTGTAAATGATATTTGAAAAGTTGTAAGAACTAATAAATAATTTTCTCTTAAAATAAAATTAATGTAATATAATTATTTCGAAAATATAGAACTAGGGTTTCACTCTCATATATACCAATTAAAAACCTGAGGTTGGAGTGCCTTTCCTTAAAAGTTGTTTATTCAATTTTTAAAAAATTACGTGTATATGTCATTAAAAAAAAAGTTTTAGTTTAGCAAAAGGATGAGGTATACGTGATATATGAAAGTAAAATACCAACCAATATTCTTTCTCCCATGCTAAACCCATTAATTCCTTTTAACTGGCCACCAACCTATCACTCTATAAATCAACCCTGCCGCCCACCTTTTTACCCCTTGTGAAAGGAATAGAAACAAAATTAATATATAAAAGATAAGGACAGGTGAAAACCACTTTGCATGAAATAGCTAATACAATAAAATTAATAATTCCTTCACATAATAAGCTATCTTGCCAAAGTGGTGTTACATGTGCCCAAGGAATAATCACCTCTTATTTTATTTTTTGCCAACAACTAAAACACCCCCACAGGGCCACACCCTTTGTCTTCATTTGATCTCCTTTCTAGTTTCCTCCCTATATAAACACCTCTTCATCAAAGTTCAATTCCCCCTCTTTTGCATCTCTTGCATCCTTGTGTAGATATACATATACACACATACATCTAGCTGTTGCTTTGGTTTCTCAATGGGTGAAGCTGGCAAACCTGAAGAAACTAAACCAGAAGAGCCCAAGCCTGAAGAGAAGAAAGAAGAGAAAGTTGATGAAAAGAAAGAGGAAACACCACCACCACCACCTCCTCCCATTGTCTTGTTTGTTAACTTACACTGTGTTGGATGTGCCAAAAAGATTCAGAGATCCATTCTCAAGTGCAGAGGTCTCTCTCTCTCTCTCTCTCTCTAGCTCTATATATGTATATATATACATATATGTATTAATAAAGGACTAAAGATAATGGTATTTATTAATCAACTACGTACAGGTGTTGAGGAAGTGGAGGTGGACATGGTGAAAAACCAAGTAACAGTGAAAGGAATAGTGGACCCTCAGGTTCTGTGTTCAAGGATAGAGAAGAAGACAATGAGGAAAGCCAAAGTTCTCTCTCCACTACCTCCAGAGGATGGTGAATCTGCAAAATCAGAAGTGGTTGTCGCAACACAGGTACTTATAAACTTTAATTTCCTTCATCAACATAACATTAATATACCATTGTTTGATTGCAGTACTGTACATGTATCTAAAAATAATTTATGGTTACGAACATGCATGTAGGTTAGTGGAATAAACACAGTTGAGCTTCATGTTAACATGCACTGTGAGGCTTGTGCTCAACAATTGAAGAAAAAGATTTTGAAGATGAGAGGTAATCTATTTATTTATTTATTTATTTATTTATTTATTTATTTATTTATTTATTTATTTATTTATTGGCTTATGTATTCAAACTATTCACTGTTAATGTTAGGGTTACTGGATTAGTACTCCTTACCATCCTTAATTTGTTCTTACACTTATTTATACATGTGAAGGGGTTCAAACTGTTGAAACTGAGCTAAAAGAAAGTAAGGTCACAGTAACAGGGACTATGGATGGTGAGAAACTTGAGGCTTTTATTTATCGACGCACCGGAAAGTTAGCAAAGATCATCCCTCCGCCACCGCCACCACCACCACCAGAACAGAAGGAAGAGGAAAAGAAAGAAGGAGAGAAGAAGGAAGAGGAAAAAGCTCCTGAAGAGAAGAAGGAAGAAGAGAAGAAAGAGGAGGAGAAGAAGGAGGAGAACACAGAGAAGAAGGAAGAGGAGAATGGAGAAGGTGGTGGAAAAGAAGCTGAAAAAGGAGCAGAAGTAGAAGAGGAGCCAAAGAAAGAAGGTGACCCAATGATTCATGGTAATATGCTTCCTTTTGTGTTTCATGGAGATCATCATGATATGGTTAAGAGAATGGTGTATTGGACTCCAATGTATGTCATTGAACAACCTCCTCCTCTTCCTCCTCCTCCACAGATCTTCAGTGATGAGAACCCTAATGCATGTTGCATCTCATAATAATTAATTATATTTGGGTGGTTTGTGTCTACTAAAAAAGAGCATGCACAAGATGATATGATATGTTTAAGTGTGTGTAATGTGTATATGCATTGTGGATGCATGTTTGGAATCTCAGAGAACATGAGTTTTACTGGTTCTCTGAGAATATATATATATTGGATATTGAGAGTGGTATAAAATAAAGTATCTGTGAATTCATTATTGGGATATAGTATATATGTTATTCATTAATTATCTCATGATCTCATCTTCTTTAATTGGGATGTCATAAGAATATATATGGAGTGGTGTGGGTTTTTCTTTGGTCCATATCATGTGCTCTTTATGAGCTTGAAAAAGAAGACGACACGCCGCTAATTAAAGCTGAGATAAATTATTAATATATATGTACGTAACGCAGAGAGGAGAGAGAGAGAGAGAGAGAGAGAGAGAGAGGCATATATTCATTTTAGCCAACGGCGGCCAATTGTCACCCTCTTCCTCGTAAATTTTTCTTTTCAGGAAAGTTTCGAAGTTAAATCTCAAAACATATGAGATAAGGACATAAATGTTTGTTAGAAATTATACTTTTGTTTCATATTTATACAAATCTTTTATTTTTTTTTAAATGAAAGATATTTTTGCCGTTTATTTATAAAAATATATATTATAATCGACAGCCCATTTAACATGACTAGAATTTTTATTATATTAATAATCTAATAAATTATTTTTAAAAATAATTTTATAATATTAATATGGTGGTATATACTAATTTCAAAAATAAAAATGAAATAACAAAAATAAAAATTACAATTTATCTCGATGGGGAAAGGTTTTAAAATAAAATAACAGCAAATGTTAGACATAATGTAGAAATACGTAAAGAATCCATTAGAGAGCCCAGTAACGGGCTCTCATCTCAGACGTGAGTGGGTAAACGTTTATAGGAACTCAAAGACGTGAAAAGATTGTCTTTTATAAAGATTTATACATCGCTTTGGGCTTAGGATTACTTTTAAATAGATTTGATGACTTTCGTGAGATGTCAGATCACTTTCTCCATGATTACGTGGTAGGAGAAATTTATTAATTTATTTTAATTCTAAAATCTTCTAGTAGTGCAACATCACTGAATTTTCATTTACGCTATAATCTTTTGGTGTGATGTAAAGTCACCAAACTCTAGCATTATCGTGCGTGTTTTTCTTTACTAAATATTTAATGAGGTGACCCTGGTTGCCTCAATTTATCATATGTATTTAAAATCATTATATTTAATTATATTTTTAGTATATATAAAATTGTATCTAATTTTACATTTTAAATAATATTAATCGATATTAGTTATATCTTATATTAATACTGGTAATATTATTGATATGAGCATAAAAATAGTTGTAATAATATATACATATATATATCGCCACATCATAATGGTACTCTAGTCTCTTATGAATAAATTGTATATATGTATATATCATATATTTATCTCTCACTTCTTTGACTACAAATTTAAATTATTTTAGGAGCAGCAGGGCAGAGAGAGAGAGAGAGAGAGAGAGAGAGAGAGAGAGAGAGAGATGTGGGTGACATGTGAGTGATGTGGACTGGAATCTTGGTGAAGGAGAGAAGGCAGATAAAAAAATATT